>NW_027442160.1:106332-187376 GCF_048569485.1 Anomaloglossus baeobatrachus | reverse complement strand
GGGAGGGCTCCGGTGTGTGTGTGTGTGATATGGACGGAGGGGGGAGGGCTCCGGTGTGTGTGTGTGTGATATGGACGGAGGGGGGTGGGCTCCGGTGTGTGTGTGTGTGATATGGACGGAGGGGGGAGGGCTCCGGTGTGTGTGTGTGTGATATGGACGGAGGGGGGAGGGCTCCGGTGTGTGTGTGTGTGATATGGACGGAGGGGGGAGGGCTCCGGTGTGTGTGATATGGACGGAGGGGGGAGGGCTCCGGTGTGTGTGATATGGACGGAGGGGGGAGGGCTCCGGTGTGTGTGTGTGTGATATGGACGGAGGGGGGAGGGCTCCGGTGTGTGTGATATGGACGGAGGGGGGGAGGGCTCCGGTGTGTGTGATATGGACGGAGGGGGGAGGGCTCCGGTGTGTGTGTGTGTGATATGGACGGAGGGGGGAGGGCTCCGGTGTGTGTGTGTGTGATATGGACGGAGGGGGGTGGGCTCCGGTGTGTGTGTGTGTGATATGGACGGAGGGGGGAGGGCTCCGGTGTGTGTGTGTGTGATATGGACGGAGGGGGGTGGGCTCCGGTGTGTGTGTGTGTGATATGGACGGAGGGGGGTGGGCTCCGGTGTGTGTGTGTGTGATATGGACGGAGGGGGGAGGGCTCCGGTGTGTGTGTGTGTGATATGGACGGAGGGGGGAGGGCTCCGGTGTGTGTGTGTGTGATATGGACGGAGGGGGGAGGGCTCCGGTGTGTGTGTGTGTGTGATATGGACGGAGGGGGGGAGGGCTCCGGTGTGTGTGTGTGTGATATGGACGGAGGGGGGAGGGCTCCGGTGTGTGTGTGTGTGTGATATGGACGGAGGGGGAGGGCTCCGGTGTGTGTGTGTGTGTGATATGGACGGAGGGGGGAGGGCTCCGGTGTGTGTGTGATATGGACGGAGGGGGGAGGGCTCCGGTGTGTGTGTGTGTGTGTGTGATATGGACGGAGGGGGGAGGGCTCCGGTGTGTGTGTGAGTGTGATATGGACGGAGGGGGGAGGGCTCCGGTGTGTGTGTGTGTGATATGGACGGAGGGGGGAGGGCTCCGGTGTGTGTGTGTGTGATATGGACGGAGGGGGGAGGGCTCCGGTGTGTGTGTGTGTGATATGGACGGAGGGGGGAGGGCTCCGGTGTGTGTGTGTGTGATATGGACGGAGGGGGGAGGGCTCCGGTGTGTGTGATATGGACGGAGGGGGTAGGGCTCCGGTGGTGTGTGATATGGACGGAGGGGGGAGGGCTCCGGTGTGTGTGATATGGACGGAGGGGGGAGGGCTCCGGTGTGTGTGTGTGATATGGACGGAGGGGGAGGGCTCCGGTGTGTGTGTGTGTGATATGGACGGAGGGGGGAGGGCTCCGGTGTGTGTGATATGGACGGAGGGGGGAGGGCTCCGGTGTGTGTGATATGGACGGAGGGGGGAGGGCTCCGGTGTGTGTGATATGGACGGAGGGGGGAGGGCTCCGGTGTGTGTGTGTGTGATATGGACGGAGGGGGGAGGGCTCCGGTGTGTGTGTGTGTGATATGGACGGAGGGGGGAGGGCTCCGGTGTGTGTGATATGGACGGAGGGGGTAGGGCTCCGGTGTGTGTGATATGGACGGAGGGGGGAGGGCTCCGGTGTGTGTGATATGGACGGAGGGGGGAGGGCTCCGGTGTGTGTGATATGGACGGAGGGGGGAGGGCTCCGGTGTGTGTGTATGTGATATGGACGGAGGGGGGAGGGCTCCGGTGTGTGTGATATGGACGGAGGGGGGAGGGCTCCGGTGTGTGTGTGTGTGATATGGACGGAGGGGGGAGGGCTCCGGTGTGTGTGTGTGTGATATGGACGGAGGGGGAGGGCTCCGGTGTGTGTGTGTGTGATATGGACGGAGGGGGGAGGGCTCCGGTGTGTGTGTGTGTGATATGGACGGAGGGGGAGGGCTCCGGTGTGTGTGTGTGTGATATGGACGGAGGGGGGAGGGCTCCGGTGTGTGTGATATGGACGGAGGGGGTAGGGCTCCGGTGTGTGTGATATGGACGGAGGGGGGAGGGCTCCGGTGTGTGTGATATGGACGGAGGGGGGAGGGCTCCGGTGTGTGTGTGTGTGATATGGACGGAGGGGGGAGGGCTCCGGTGTGTGTGTGTGTGATATGGACGGAGGGGGGAGGGCTCCGGTGTGTGTGATATGGACGGAGGGGGGAGGGCTCCGGTGTGTGTGATATGGACGGAGGGGGAGGGCTCCGGTGTGTGTGTGTGTGATATGGACGGAGGGGGGGAGGGCTCCGGTGTGTGTGTGTGTGATATGGACGGAGGGGGGAGGGCTCCGGTGTGTGTGATATGGACGGAGGGGGTAGGGCTCCGGTGTGTGTGATATGGACGGAGGGGGGAGGGCTCCGGTGTGTGTGATATGGACGGAGGGGGGAGGGCTCCGGTGTGTGTGATATGGACGGAGGGGGGAGGGCTCCGGTGTGTGTGTATGTGATATGGACGGAGGGGGGAGGGCTCCGGTGTGTGTGATATGGACGGAGGGGGGAGGGCTCCGGTGTGTGTGTGTGTGTGATATGGACGGAGGGGGGAGGGCTCCGGTGTGTGTGTATGTGATATGGACGGAGGGGGGAGGGCTCCGGTGTGTGTGTGATATGGACGGAGGGGGGAGGGCTCCGGTGTGTGTGTGTGTGATATGGACGGAGGGGGGAGGGCTCCGGTGTGTGTGTATGTGATATGGACGGAGGGGGGAGGGCTCCGGTGTGTGTGATATGGACGGAGGGGGGAGGGCTCCGGTGTGTGTGTGTGATATGGACGGAGGGGGGAGGGCTCCGGTGTGTGTGTGTGTGTGATATGGACGGAGGGGGGAGGGCTCCGGTGTGTGTGTATGTGATATGGACGGAGGGGGGAGGGCTCCGGTGTGTGTGTATGTGATATGGACGGAGGGGGGAGGGCTCCGGTGTGTGTGATATGGACGGAGGGGGGAGGGCTCCGGTGTGTGTGTGTGTGTGATATGGACGGAGGGGGGAGGGCTCCGGTGTGTGTGTATGTGATATGGACGGAGGGGGGAGGGCTCCGGTGTGTGTGATATGGACGGAGGGGGGAGGGCTCCGGTGTGTGTGATATGGACGGAGGGGGGAGGGCTCCGGTGTGTGTGATATGGACGGAGGGGGGAGGGCTCCGGTGTGTGTGTATGTGATATGGACGGAGGGGGGAGGGCTCCGGTGTGTGTGATATGGACGGAGGGGGGTGGGCTCCGGTGTGTGTGATATGGACGGAGGGGGGAGGGCTCCGGTGTGTGTGATCCGGCTGGGAGCCCGGGAGGAGCGGGGGGAGGGGGGATCACGGCAGCTTTCCTCCCTCATTGGCTCGGGGTCTCGCTGGGATTGAGCGCTGCAGAGCGGGGGGATTGGGACTCGTCTTCCTGCGTCAGTGGCGGCTCCATCCTCGTTATCCGGGGGCTTTGTGTCAGGTGGGGACAGGACCGAGGCAGCGATGGTTAACAGCGTGCGACTGTCAGCAGCATAATCCGCCTCGCACCGTGCTGGCTCCGGTGAGTGCTGTGCCTTGCTCTGGGGGTCTCCAACGTTTGTTGCTCTGGGGGTCTCCAACGTTTGTTGCTCTGGGGGTCTCCAGCGTGCGATGCTCTGGGGGTCTCCAGCGTGCGATGCTCTGGGGGTCTCCAGCGTGCGATGCTCTGGGGGTCTCCAGCGTGCGATGCTCTGGGGGTCTCCAGCGTGCGATGCTCTGGGGGTCTCCAGCGTGCGATGCTCTGGGGGTCTCCAGCGTGCGATGCTCTGGGGGTCTCCAGCGTGCGATGCTCTGGGGGTCTTCAGCGTGCGATGCTCTGGGGGTCTCCAACGTTTGTTGCTCTGGGGGTCTCCAACGTGCGATGCTCTGGGGGTCTCCAGCGTGCATTGCTCTGGGGGTCTCCAGCGTGCGATGCTCTGGGGGTCTCCAGCGTGCGTTGCTCTGGGGGTCTCCAGCGTGCGTTGCTCTGGGGGTCTCCAGCGTGCGATGCTCTGGGGGTCTTCAGCGTGCGATGCTCTGGGGGTCTCCAACGTTTGTTGCTCTGGGGGGTCTCCAGCGTGCGTTGCTCTGGGGGTCTTCAGCGTGCGATGCTCTGGGGGTCTCCAACGTTTGTTGCTCTGGGGGTCTCCAGCGTGCGATGCTCTGGGGGTCTCCAGCGTGCGATGCTCTGGGGGTCTCCAACGTTTGTTGCTCTGGGGGTCTCCAGCGTGCGTTGCTCTGCTGGTCTCCAGCGTGCGTTGCTCTGGGGGTCTCCAGCGTGCGTTGCTCTGGGGGTCTCCAGCGTGCGTTGCTCTGGGGGTCTCCAGTGTGCGTTGCTCTGGGGGTCCGATGACCTTCCCCCGGCGTCCTGCAGACTCTCTAGTGATGGGATGAGGGCTCGTCCTGGCCGGCGTCATCCCTCCCCCCTCCTCGTACCATCCGACATCGTGTGTGGAAATCTGGTACTGACCCCACACGTGCCGGACCCCCAACACTGCACAACCACCATCATGGATGATTGCATGTCACCAATAACAAAGGACTACAAAGTCATGGGGGTCCCAGGGCCCATCCGGTGGGGCAGCCAGGTGCGGAGGGGCAGCGGGGCCCGTCCGGTGGGGCAGCCAGGTGCGGGGGGGACGCGGGGCCCGTCCGGTGGGTCAGCCAGGTGCGGGGGGGGACGCGGGGCCCGTCCGGTGGGGCAGCCAGGTGCGGGGGGGACGCGGGGCCCGTCCGGTGGGGCAGCCAGGTGCAGGGGGGACGCGGGGCCCGTCCGGTGGGGCAGACAGGTGCGGGGGGGACGCGGGACCCGTCCGGTGGGGCAGCCAGGTGCGGGGGGACGCGGGGCCCGTCCGGTGGGGCAGCCAGGTGCGGGGGGACGCGGGGCCCGTCGGGTGAGGCAGCCAGGTGCGGAGGGGATACGGGGCCCGTCCGGTGGGGCAGCCAGGTGCGGAGGGGATACGGGGCCCGTCCGGTGGGGCAGCCAGGTGCGGGGGGGGACGCGGGGCCCGTCCGGTGGGGCAGCCAGGTGCGGGGGGGACGCGGGGCCCGTCCGGTGGGGCAGCCAGGTGCGGGGGGGGGGGACGCGGGGCCCGTCCGGTGGGGCAGCCAGGTGCAGGGGTGACGCGGGGCCCGTCCGGTGGGGCAGCCAGGTGCGGAGGGAATACGGGGCCCGTCCGGTGGGGCAGCCAGGTGCGGAGGGAATACGGGGCCCGTCCGGTGGGGCAGCCAGGTGCGGAGGGAATACGGGGCCCGTCCGGTGGGGCAGCCAGGTGCGGAGGGGATACGGGGCCCGTCCGGTGGGGCAGCCAGGTGCGGAGGGTTTGCGGGGCCCGTCCGGTGGGGCAGCCAGGTGCGGAGGGGATATGGGGCCCGTCCGGTGGGGCAGCC
This sequence comes from Anomaloglossus baeobatrachus, assembly GCF_048569485.1. NCBI lineage: Eukaryota > Metazoa > Chordata > Amphibia > Anura > Aromobatidae > Anomaloglossus > Anomaloglossus baeobatrachus. The sequence goes on along the minus strand of NW_027442160.1, from coordinate 181,999 downwards.
AGGTGCGGAGGGGATACGGGGCCCGTCCGCTGGGGCAGCCAGGTGCGGAGGGTTTGCGGGGCCCGTCCGGTGGGGCAGCCAGGTGCGGAGGGGATACGGGACCCGTCCGGTGGGGCAGCCAGGTGCGGAGGGGATATGGGACCCGTCCGGTGGGGCAGCCAGGTGCGGAGGGGATATGGGGCCCGTCCGGTGGGGCAGCCAGGTGCGGAGGGTTTGCGGGGCCCGTCCGGTGGGGCAGCCAGGTGTAGCAGGGACGCAGGTTTTCACCGCCAACCATGTACACAAAATAAAGGGGGTTAAGAAGTGCAGAACGATAAACTAATGTGACCGACAATGGTGTCTACTGCGGACCCCCAACACCACAGCATGACCCGGGGAGCGCACACTGCGGACCCCCGACACCACAGTATGACCCGGGGAGCGCACACTGCGGACCCCCGACACCACAGCATGACCAGGGGAGCGCACACTGCGGACCCCCGACACCACAGCATGACCCGGGGAGCGCACACTGCGGACCCCCGACACCACAGCATGACCCGGGGAGCGCACACTGCGGACCCCCGACACCACAGTATGACCCGGGGAGCGCACACTGCGGACCCCCGACACCACAGTATGACCCGGGGAGCGCACACTGCGGACCCCCGACACCACAGCATGACCCGAGGAGCGCACACCGCGGACCCCCGACACCACAGCATGACCCGGGGAGCGCACACTGCGGACCCCCGACACCACAGCATGACCCGGGGAGCGCACACTGCGGACCCCCGACACCACAGCATGACCAGGAGAGCGCACACTGCGGACCCCCGACACCACAGCATGACCAGGGGAGCGCACACTGCGGACCCCCGACACCACACCATGACCCGGGGAGCGCACATTATACAGCTGATAACAGAGGAGCTGTGATGTCATCACCTCGTGGGTCTGGTGCGTGATGCAATCTGGAGACCCCAACCTGGGCCCAGAACAATGCGTCCATGGATCTACACCGGGGTCTGCTCCACTGCAGCGAGCGCAGCCCACCAGGAAGTCACAGGGGGCGACACCTGCACCGCATATATATATATATATATATCATATACACAGGGGCAGTATTATAGCAGTTATATTCTTGTACATAGGGGCAGTATTATAGTAGTTATATTCTTGTATATAGGGGGCAGTATTATAGTAGTTATATTCTTGTACATAGGGGGCAGTATTATAGCAGTTATATTCTTGTATATAGGGGCAGTATTATAGTAGATATATTCTTGTATATAGGGGGCAGTATTATAGTAGTTATATTCTTGTACATAGGGGCAGTATTATAGTAGTTATATTCTTGTATATAGGGGGCAGTATTATAGTAGTTATATTCTTGTATATAGGGGGCAGTATTATAGTAGTTATATTCTTGTATATAGGGGCAGTATTATAGTAGTTATATTCTTGTATATAGGGGGCAGTATTATAGTAGTTATATTCTTGTATATAGGGGCAGTATTATAGTAGTTATATTCTTGTACATAGGGAGCAGTATTATAGCAGTTATATTCTTGTATATAGGAGCAGTATTATAGTAGTTATATTCCTGTATATAGGGGCAGTATTATAGTAGTTATATTCTTGTATATAGGGGGCAGTATTATAGCAGTTATATTCTTGTATATAGGGGCAGTATTATAGTAGTTATATTCTTGTACATAGGGGGCAGTATTATAGTAGTTATATTCCTGTATATAGGGGCAGTATTATAGTAGTTATATTCTTGTATATAGGGGCAGTATTATAGTAGCTATATTCTTGTACATAGGAGCAGTATTATAGCAGTTATATTCTTGTACATAGGGGCAGTATTATAGTAGTTATATTCTTGTACATAGGAGCAGTATTATAGCAGTTATATTCTTGTACATAGGGGCAGTATTATAGTAGTTATATTCTTGTACATAGGAGCAGTATTATAGCAGTTATATTCTTGTACATAGGGGCAGTATTATAGTAGTTATATTCTTGTACATAGGAGCAGTATTATAGTAGTTATATTCTTGTACATAGGAGCAGTATTATAGCAGTTATATTCTTGTACATAGGGGCAGTATTATAGTAGTTATATTCTTGTACATAGGAGCAGTATTATAGCAGTTATATTCTTGTACATAGGGGCAGTATTATAGTAGTTATATTCTTGTACATAGGAGCAGTATTATAGCAGTTATATTCTTGTACATAGGGGCAGTATTATAGTAGTTATATTCTTGTACATAGGAGCAGTATTATAGTAGTTATATTCTTGTACATAGGGGCAGTATTATAGTAGTTATATTCTTGTACATAGGAGCAGTATTATAGCAGTTATATTCTTGTACATAGGAGCAGTATTATAGTAGTTATATTCTTGTACATAGGGGCAGTATTATAGTAGTTATATTCTTGTACATAGGGGCAGTATTATAGTAGTTATATTCTTGTACATAGGAGCAGTATTATAGTAGTTATATTCTTGTATATAGGAGCAGTATTATAGTAGTTATATTCTTGTATATAGGGGCAGTATTATAGTAGTTATATTCTTGTACATAGGAGCAGTATTATAGTAGTTATATTCTTGTACATAGGAGCAGTATTATAGTAGTTATATTCTTGTACATAGGAGCAGTATTATAGTAGTTATATTCTTGTACATAGGGGCAGTATTATAGCAGTTATATTCTTGTACATAGGAGCAGTATTATAGCAGTTATATTCTTGTACATAGGGGCAGTATTATAGTAGTTATATTCTTGTACATAGGGGCAGTATTATAGTAGTTATATTCTTGTATATAGGAGCAGTATTATAGCAGTTATATTCTTGTACATAGGGGCAGTATTATAGTAGTTATATTCTTGTACATAGGGGCAGTATTATAGTAGTTATATTCTTGTACATAGGGGGCAGTATTATAGTAGTTATATTCTTGTATATAGGGGCAGTATTATAGCAGTTATATTCTTGTACATAGGGGCAGTATTATAGTAGTTATATTCTTGTATATAGGGGCAGTATTATAGCAGTTATATTCTTGTATATAGGGGGCAGTATTATAGTAGTTATATTCTTGTACATAGGAGGCAGTATTATAGCAATTATATTCTTGTACATAGGAGCAGTATTATAGCAGTTATATTCTTGTATATAGGGGCAGTATTATAGTAGTTATATTCTTGTATATAGGAGCAGTATTATAGTAGTTATATTCTTGTATATAGGGGCAGTATTATAGTAGTTATATTCTTGTACATAGGAGGCAGTATTATAGTAGTTATATTCTTGTATATAGGGGCAGTATTATAGCAGTTATATTCTTGTACATAGGGGCAGTATTATAGTAGTTATATTCTTGTATATAGGGGCAGTATTATAGCAGTTATATTCTTGTACATAGGGGCAGTATTATAGTAGTTATATTCTTGTATATAGGGGGCAGTATTATAGTAGTTATATTCTTGTACATAGGAGGCAGTATTATAGCAATTATATTCTTGTACATAGGAGCAGTATTATAGTAGTTATATTCTTGTACATAGGAGCAGTATTATAGTAGTTATATTCTTGTATATAGGGGCAGTATTATAGTAGTTATATTCTTGTACATAGGGGCAGTATTATAGTAGTTATATTCTTGTACATAGGAGCAGTATTATAGTAGTTATATTCTTGTATATAGGGGCAGTATTATAGTAGTTATATTCTTGTACATAGGAGCAGTATTATAGTAGTTATATTCTTGTATATAGGGGCAGTATTATAGTAGTTATATCCTTGTATACAGGGGCAGTATTATAGTAATATTCCTGTATATAGGAGCAGTATTATAGTAGTTATATTCTTGTATATAGGGGCAGTATTATAGTAGTTATATTCTTGTATATAGGAGCAGTATTATAGTAGTTATATTCTTGTATATAGGAGCAGTATTATAGTAGTTATATTCTTGTATATAGGGGCAGTATTATAGTAGTTATATTCTTGTACATAGGAGGCAGTATTATAGTAGTTATATTCTTGTATATAGGGGCAGTATTATAGCAGTTATATTCTTGTACATAGGTGCAGTATTATAGTAGTTATATTCTTGTATATAGGGGCAGTATTATAGCAGTTATATTCTTGTATATAGGGGGCAGTATTATAGTAGTTATATTCTTGTACATAGGAGGCAGTATTATAGCAATTATATTCTTGTACATAGGAGCAGTATTATAGTAGTTATATTCTTGTACATAGGAGCAGTATTATAGTAGTTATATTCTTGTATATAGGGGCAGTATTATAGTAGTTATATTCTTGTATATAGGAGCAGTATTATAGCAGTTATATTCTTGTATATAGGGGCAGTATTATAGTAGTTATATTCTTGTACATAGGGGCAGTATTATAGTAGTTATATTCTTGTACATAGGAGCAGTATTATAGTAGTTATATTCTTGTATATAGGGGCAGTATTATAGTAGTTATATTCTTGTACATAGGGGGCAGTATTATAGTAGTTATATTCTTGTATATAGGAGCAGTATTATAGTAGTTATATTCTTGTATATAGGGGCAGTATTATAGTAGTTATATTCTTGTACATAGGGGCAGTATTATAGTAGTTATATTCTTGTATATAGGGGCAGTATTATAGTAGTTATATCCTTGTATACAGGGGCAGTATTATAGTAATATTCCTGTATATAGGAGCAGTATTATAGTAGTTATATTCTTGTACATAGGGGCAGTATTATAGTAGTTATATTCTTGTACATAGGGGCAGTATTATAGTAGTTATATTCTTGTATATAGGGAGCAGTATTATAGTAGTTATATTCTTGTATATAGGGGCAGTATTATAGTAGTTATATTCTTGTACATAGGAGCAGTATTATAGTAGTTATATTCTTGTACATAGGAGCAGTATTATAGTAGTTATATTCTTGTATATAGGGGCAGTATTATAGTAGTTATATTCTTGTACATAGGAGGCAGTATTATAGCAATTATATTCTTGTACATAGGAGCAGTATTATAGTAGTTATATTCTTGTACATAGGAGCAGTATTATAGTAGTTATATTCTTGTATATAGGAGCAGTATTATAGTAGTTATATTCTTGTACATAGGAGCAGTATTATAGTAGTTATATTCTTGTACATAGGAGCAGTATTATAGTAGTTATATTCTTGTATATAGGAGCAGTATTATAGTAGTTATATTCTTGTATATAGGAGCAGTATTATTGTAGTTATATTCTTGTACATAGGAGCAGTATTATAGTAGTTATATTCTTGTACATAGGGGCAGTATTATAGTAGTTATATTCTTGTATATAGGGGGCAGTATTATAGTAGTTATATTCTTGTACATAGGAGGCAGTATTATAGCAATTATATTCTTGTACATAGGAGCAGTATTATAGCAGTTATATTCTTGTATATAGGGGCAGTATTATAGTAGTTATATTCTTGTATATAGGAGCAGTATTATAGTAGTTATATTCTTGTATATAGGAGCAGTATTATAGTAGTTATATTCTTGTATATAGGGGCAGTATTATAGTAGTTATATTCTTGTACATAGGAGGCAGTATTATAGTAGTTATATTCTTGTATATAGGGGCAGTATTATAGCAGTTATATTCTTGTACATAGGGGCAGTATTATAGTAGTTATATTCTTGTATATAGGGGCAGTATTATAGCAGTTATATTCTTGTACATAGGGGCAGTATTATAGTAGTTATATTCTTGTATATAGGGGGCAGTATTATAGTAGTTATATTCTTGTACATAGGAGGCAGTATTATAGCAATTATATTCTTGTACATAGGAGCAGTATTATAGTAGTTATATTCTTGTACATAGGAGCAGTATTATAGTAGTTATATTCTTGTATATAGGGGCAGTATTATAGTAGTTATATTCTTGTACATAGGGGCAGTATTATAGTAGTTATATTCTTGTACATAGGAGCAGTATTATAGTAGTTATATTCTTGTATATAGGGGCAGTATTATAGTAGTTATATTCTTGTACATAGGGGGCAGTATTATAGTAGTTATATTCTTGTATATAGGAGCAGTATTATAGTAGTTATATTCTTGTATATAGGGGCAGTATTATAGTAGTTATATTCTTGTACATAGGGGCAGTATTATAGTAGTTATATTCTTGTATATAGGGGCAGTATTATAGTAGTTATATTCTTGTACATAGGAGCAGTATTATAGTAGTTATATTCTTGTATATAGGGGCAGTATTATAGTAGTTATATCCTTGTATACAGGGGCAGTATTATAGTAATATTCCTGTATATAGGAGCAGTATTATAGTAGTTATATTCTTGTATATAGGGGCAGTATTATAGTAGTTATATTCTTGTATATAGGAGCAGTATTATAGTAGTTATATTCTTGTATATAGGAGCAGTATTATAGTAGTTATATTCTTGTATATAGGGGCAGTATTATAGTAGTTATATTCTTGTACATAGGAGGCAGTATTATAGTAGTTATATTCTTGTATATAGGGGCAGTATTATAGCAGTTATATTCTTGTACATAGGTGCAGTATTATAGTAGTTATATTCTTGTATATAGGGGCAGTATTATAGCAGTTATATTCTTGTATATAGGGGGCAGTATTATAGTAGTTATATTCTTGTACATAGGAGGCAGTATTATAGCAATTATATTCTTGTACATAGGAGCAGTATTATAGTAGTTATATTCTTGTACATAGGAGCAGTATTATAGTAGTTATATTCTTGTATATAGGGGCAGTATTATAGTAGTTATATTCTTGTATATAGGAGCAGTATTATAGCAGTTATATTCTTGTATATAGGGGCAGTATTATAGTAGTTATATTCTTGTACATAGGGGCAGTATTATAGTAGTTATATTCTTGTACATAGGAGCAGTATTATAGTAGTTATATTCTTGTATATAGGGGCAGTATTATAGTAGTTATATTCTTGTACATAGGGGGCAGTATTATAGTAGTTATATTCTTGTATATAGGAGCAGTATTATAGTAGTTATATTCTTGTATATAGGGGCAGTATTATAGTAGTTATATTCTTGTACATAGGGGCAGTATTATAGTAGTTATATTCTTGTATATAGGGGCAGTATTATAGTAGTTATATTCTTGTACATAGGGGCAGTATTATAGTAGTTATATTCTTGTATATAGGGGCAGTATTATAGTAGTTATATTCTTGTACATAGGAGCAGTATTATAGTAGTTATATTCTTGTATATAGGGGCAGTATTATAGTAGTTATATCCTTGTATACAGGGGCAGTATTATAGTAATATTCCTGTATATAGGAGCAGTATTATAGTAGTTATATTCTTGTACATAGGGGCAGTATTATAGTAGTTATATTCTTGTACATAGGGGCAGTATTATAGTAGTTATATTCTTGTATATAGGGAGCAGTATTATAGTAGTTATATTCTTGTATATAGGGGCAGTATTATAGTAGTTATATTCTTGTACATAGGAGCAGTATTATAGTAGTTATATTCTTGTACATAGGAGCAGTATTATAGTAGTTATATTCTTGTATATAGGGGCAGTATTATAGTAGTTATATTCTTGTACATAGGAGGCAGTATTATAGCAATTATATTCTTGTACATAGGAGCAGTATTATAGTAGTTATATTCTTGTACATAGGAGCAGTATTATAGTAGTTATATTCTTGTATATAGGAGCAGTATTATAGTAGTTATATTCTTGTACATAGGAGCAGTATTATAGTAGTTATATTCTTGTACATAGGAGCAGTATTATAGTAGTTATATTCTTGTATATAGGAGCAGTATTATAGTAGTTATATTCTTGTATATAGGAGCAGTATTATTGTAGTTATATTCTTGTACATAGGAGCAGTATTATAGTAGTTATATTCTTGTATATAGGAGCAGTATTATAGTAGTTATATTCTTGTACATAGGAGCAGTATTATAGTAGTTATATTCTTGTATATAGGAGCAGTATTATAGTAGTTATATTCTTGTATATAGGGGCAGTATTATAGTAGTTATATTCTTGTACATAGGAGCAGTATTATAGTAGTTATATTCTTGTACATAGGAGCAGTATTATAGTAGTTATATTCTTGTATATAGGGGCAGTATTATAGTAGTTATATTCTTGTATATAGGGGCAGTATTATAGTAGTTATATTCTTGTACATAGGGGCAGTATTATAGTAGTTATATTCTTGTACATAGGGGGCAGTATTATAGTAGTTATATTCTTGTATATAGGGGCAGTATTATAGTAGTTATATTCTTGTATATAGGGGCAGTATTATAGTAGTTATATTCTTGTATATAGGGGCAGTATTATAGTAGTTATATTCTTGTACATAGGAGCAGTATTTTAGTAGTTATAGTCTTGTATATAGGGGCAGTATTTTAGTAGTTATATTCTTGTACATAGGGGCAGTATTATAGTAGTTATATTCCTGTATATAGGGGCAGTATTATATTAGTTACTAGAAGGTGGCCGGATTCTACGCATAGAGTATTCTAGAATTTACGTATTGTGTAGTTCATGTATGATTTTTGATATATATATATATATATATAGATGTTGTTGTTGTGTGTAGTTACCAAGTGTTTGTGTAGGGCGCTGTACATGTTCTGAGTGTCGCGGGGGGTGAGAGCGGTGTTGTATGTGTGTTGCGTGTGTTGCGTTGTTTGTGGAGCGCTGTGTGTCTGTAGCGTTGTGTGTGTGTGTGTGTTGTGCGGTTTGTGTGTGTGTGGTGTGTTTTGGGGGGAGGTATGTTTTGAGCAATGTGTGTGTTGTGCGGTATGTGCGTATATTTGTGTGTGCAGCGTTGTCTGTGTGTGTGGGTGTCTGTGTAGGGCGTTGTTTGTGATTCCTAGTGTGTGTGTGTTGTGCAGTGCGCGTGTGTGTTGGGGGGAGGTGTGCACCTCCCATCGTGCTCCATCCCCCATGCTGCGCACCCCCCATCGTGCTGCATCCTCCATGCTGCGCACCCCCCATCGTGCTGCATCCTCCATGCTGCGCACTCCCAAACGTGCTCCATCCGCCATGCTGCGCACTCCCAAACGTGCTCCATCCGCCATACTGCGCACTCCCCATCGTGCTGCATCCCCCATGCTGCGCACTCCCAAACGTGCTCTATCCGCCATGCTGCGCACTCCCCATCGTGCTCCATCCGCCATGCTGCGCACTCCCAAACGTGCTCCATCCGCCATGCTGCGCACCCCCTATCATGCTCCATCCGCCATGCTGCGCACTCCCAAACGTGCTCCATCCGCCATGCTGCGCACTCCCAAACGTGCTCCATCCGCCATGCTGCGCACTCCCAAACGTGCTCCATCCGCCATGCTGCGCACTCCCAAACGTGGTCCATCCGCCATGCTGCGCACTCCCAAACGTGCTCCATCCGCCATGCTGCGCACTCCCAAACGTGCTCCATCCGCCATACTGCGCACTCCCCATCGTGCTCCATCCGCCATGCTGCGCACTCCCAAACGTGCTCCATCCGCCATGCTGCGCACTCCCAAACGTGCTCCATCCGCCATGCTGCGCACTCCCAAACGTGGTCCATCCGCCATGCTGCGCACTCCCAAACGTGGTCCATCCGCCATGCTGCGCACTCCCAAACGTGGTCCATCCGCCATGCTGCGCACTCCCAAACGTGCTCCATCCGCCATGCTGCGCACTCCCAAACGTGCTCCATCCGCCATACTGCGCACTCCCAAACGTGCTCCATCCGCCATACTGCGCACTCCCCATCGTGCACCATCCGGCATGCTGCGCACTCCCAAACGTGCTCCATCCGTCATGCTGCGCACTCCCAAACGTGCTCCATCCGTCATGCTGCGCACTCCCAAACGTGCTCCATCCGCCATGCAGCGCACTCCCAAACGTGCTCCATCCGCCATGCTGCGCACCCCCCATCATGCTCCATCCGCTTGGGAGTGCGCAGCATGCCGGATGGTGCACGATGGGGAGTGCGCAGCATGCCGGATGGTGCACGTTTGGGAGTGCGCAGTATGGCGGATGGAGCACGTTTGGGAGTGCGCAGTATGGCGGATGGAGCACGTTTGGGAGTGCGCAGCATGGCGGATGGACCACGTTTGGGAGTGCGCAGCATGGCGGATGGACCACGTTTGGGAGTGCGCAGCATGGCGGATGGACCACGTTTGGGAGTGCGCAGCATGGCGGATGGAGCACGTTTGGGAGTGCGCAGCATGGCGGATGGAGCACGATGGGGGGTGCGCAGCATGGCGGATGGAGCACGTTTGGGAGTGCGCAGCATGGGGGATGGAGCACGTTTGGGAGTGTGCAGCATGGCGGATAGAGCACGATGGGGAGTGCGCAGTATGGCGGATGGAGCACGTTTGGGAGTGCGCAGCATGGCGGATGGAGCACGTTTGGGAGTGCGCAGCATGGCGGATAGAGCACGATGGGGAGTGCGCAGCATGGCGGATGGACCACGTTTGGGAGTGCGCAGCATGGGGGATGCAGCACGATGGGGAGTGCGCAGTATGGCGGATGGAGCACGTTTGCTCAGCCTCTCTCCTTCCAGCCTCCCTCAGCATCAGCCTCCCCCTCCCAGCCTTCCCCAAGATCAGCCTCTCTGCTCCCAGCCTCCTCCAGCACGCCGTGCTCCTCTGCCGACACTCACCCACACCCGATCGCATCCACTCACCCACACACCCGATCGCATCCACTCACACACACCGGATCGCATACACTCTCACACACAACCGATCGCATCCACTCACACACACAACCGATCGCATCCACTCACACACACAACCGATCGCATCCACTCACCCACACAACCGATCGCATCCACTCACCCACACAACCGATCGCATCCACTCACCCACACAACCGATCGCATCCACTCACCCACACAACCGATCGCATCCACTCACCCACACAACCGATCGCATCCACTCACACACACCCGATCGCATCCACTCACCCACACACCCGATCGCATCCACTCACCCACACACCCGATCGCATCCACTCACCCACACAACCGATCGCATCCACTCACACACACACCCGATCGCATCCACTCACACACACAACCGATCGCATCCACTCACACACACCCGATCGCATCCACTCACCCACACAACCGATCGCATCCACTCACCCACACACCCGATCGCATCCACTCACCCACACAACCGATCGCATCCACTCACACACACCCGATCGCATCCACTCACCCACACAACCGATCGCATCCACTCACCCACACAACCGATCGCATCCACTCACCCACACAACCGATCGCATCCACTCACCCACACACCCGATCGCATCCACTCACCCACACAACCGATCGCATCCACTCACACACACAGACACTGACGATATCGCACATACGCGCTGATACTCACAACATCCGGGGATATCACATGCTTCTGGCCATGTGATCCTCCGTCAGGTCCTGGAAGCTCACAGCACAATATCGCCGCCGAGAAGCAAGCGATATCCCAGGATGTTGTGAGTATTTGGATGCGATGTGATGTGTGAGGTGTGTGTGAGTGTGATCTGATTTGTGTGTGTGTGTGCTGTTATGTGTGTGTGCTGTTATGTTATGTATGTTCCGCAGCTGCAGGACCTTGATGTGTGGATGTGATGTGTGTGTGTGTGTGTGTGCTGTTATGTGTGTGCTGTTATGTGTGTGCTGTTATGTGTGTGCTGTTATGTGTGTGCTGTTATGTGTGTGCTGTTATGTGTGTGCTGTTATGTGTGTGTGCTGTTATGTGTGTGCTGTTATGTGTGTGCTGTTATGTGTGTGCTGTTATGTGTGTGCTGTTATGTGTGTGCTGTTATGTGTGTGCTGTTATGTGTGTGCTGTTATGTGTGTGCTGTTATGTGTGTGCTGTTATGTGTGTGCTGTTATGTGTGTGCTGTTATGTGTGTGCTGTTATGTGTGTGCTGTTATGTGTGTGCTGTTATGTGTGTGTGCTGTTATGTGTGTGTGCTGTTATGTGTGTGCTGTTATGTGTGTGCTGTTATGTGTGTGCTGTTATGTGTGTGCTGTTATGTGTGTGCTGTTATGTGTGTGCTGTTATGTGTGTGCTGTTATGTGTGTGCTGTTATGTGTGTGCTGTTATGTGTGTGCTGTTATGTGTGTGCTGTTATGTGTGTGCTGTTATGTGTGTGCTGTTATGTGTGTGTGCTGTTATGTGTGTGTGCTGTTATGTGTGTGCTGTTATGTGTGTGTGCTGTTATGTGTGTGCTGTTATGTGTGTGCTGTTATGTGTGTGCTGTTATGTGTGTGCTGTTATGTGTGTGCTGTTATGTGTGTGCTGTTATGTGTGTGCTGTTATGTGTGTGCTGTTATGTGTGTGCTGTTATGTGTGTGCTGTTATGTGTGTGCTGTTATGTGTGTGCTGTTATGTGTGTGCTGTTATGTGTGTGCTGTTATGTGTGTGCTGTTATGTGTGTGCTGTTATGTGTGTGCTGTTATGTGTGTGCTGTTATGTGTGTGCTGTTATGTGTGTGCTGTTATGTGTGTGTATTTTCCGCCGCTGCAGGACCTTGATGTGTGGATGCGATGTGATGTGTGTGTGAGGTGTGTGTGAGAGTGAGTGTGAGCCGGTGTACACTGGTAACTATGATACACATCGGGTAACTAAGGGACCTTAGTTACCCGATGTGTATAATGGTTACCAGCTTTCACGGCCTCCGTTAAGATCCCAGCATCGCAAGGTTATGTGTGGCGCTGCCGGGATCCTGACGGAGCCGGTGTAGAAGCAAGCGATATCCCAGGATGTTGTGAGTGTGTGGATGTGATGTGTGAGGTGTGTGTGAGAGTGAGTGTGATGTGTGTGTGTACTCACCTGGGAATCGGAGCCCCGTGTCAGTTGGGCCAGAGGGAGCGTGCATTGCGTGAGGGGGGCGGGGCCTGCAAAGAGCCGGGGCGAGAGGCCAATCCGTGGGGGGGGGGGGCGGGGCCATGGCGAGCCCAGCGGCCAATCAGCTTTGTGTCACCGTAAGGACACAATTTCGGAGCATGACAGACAGACAGACAGACAGACAGAATAAGGCAATTATATATATAGATATTCTTGTATATAGGAGCAGTATTATAGTATATATATTCTTGTACATAGGGGGCAGTATTATAGCAGTTATATTCTTGTATATAGGGGCAGTATTATAGTAGTTATATTCCTGTATATAGGGGGCAGTATTATAGCAGTTATATTCTTGTACATAGGGGCAGTATTATAGTAGTTATATTCTTGTATATAGGGGCAGTATTATAGTAGTTATATTCTTGTACATAGGGGCAGTATTATAGTAGTTATATTCTTATATATAGGGGTGTTATGATCCGGAACCATGGAAGACCACCACAAATCATTGGCAAAAGGTGACAAGAGCATTGGCAACTAATCTGGCCGCCATCCCCTTACTAACCAACACAACTAGAAGTAGCCGAGGGGTGAACTAACATCCTGTGCACCGCGAACCCAGCCGGAGAACTAACTATCCTAAATGTAGGAAAGATGAATAACTCTGCCTCAGAAAATAGACAAGAATAGCAAGCCCCCCACATTCAAAAACTGCGGTGATATAGGAAAAACACAATACACAGGTAGATGACAGGATTAGCAAAAGGTGAGGCCCCCACTGACTAAAATAGGACAGGACAGGAAAGGGACTGATGGTGGCCAGAGAAAAACCCTGCAAAATACCAACTTCCTGATAGTACAAAAAGGCCCTCAGATCGCTCGATCTGAACTCCGTCCTATACCAGGTGCCCTTGTCATACCAATGAACAGAAAACAAGAATCATAAAGTCAACAAGCCACAAACACATGGACCCAAAGGAGCTAAACTCCACACAGAACTGCAGGAAGTTCCCCAACTAGCCACTGAGGGGGAAAATCCCTGCAAGCAAATAAACTGAAACCAACCACAGCAAATGACAAACCCAGATAAGCAAAGAACCAGGCAATAAATAAAGAGCAAGCACTTATCTGGAGTAGATGTGGTGTAGAGCAGGATTAAGCAGGCTGGAGATACAAAGAACAACTGACATCCGGCAACAGCCTGCAATCAGACCAGGCCTTAAATAAAGAAGTTAGGAAAGGAAACACCCACTGCACAACACACCTGGTCCAAGTCCAAACCCTTCCTGGCCACCAGAGGGAGCCTCCCAGCAGCCAAGACATAACTAACATTCACAACATAGGAGGCAGTATTATAGTAGTTATATTCTTGTATATAGGGGGCAGTATTATAGTAGTTATATTCTTGTATATAGGGGCAGTATTATAGTAGTTATATTCTTGTATATAGGGGCAGTATTATAGTAGTTATATTCTTGTACATAGGAGCAGTATTATAGTAGTTATATTCTTGTACATGGGGGGCGGTATTATAGTAGTTATATTCTTGTACATAGGGGCAGTATTATAGTAGTTATATTCTTGTATAGGGGGCAGTATTATAGTAGTTATATTCTTGTATATAGGAGCAGTATTATAGCAGTTATATTCTTGTACATAGGGGGCAGTATTATAGCAGTTATATTCTTGTACATAGGGGGCAGTATTATAGCAGTTATATTCTTGTACACAGGGGCAGTATTATAGTAGTTATATTCTTGTATATAGGGGGCAGTATTATAGTAGTTATATTCTTGTATATAGGAGCAGTATTATAGTAGTTAGATTCTTGTACATAGGGGGCAGTATTATAGCAGTTATATTCTTGTACACAGGGGCAGTATTATAGTAGTTATATTCTTGTATATAGGGGGCAGTATTATAGTAGTTATATTCTTGTATATAGGAGCAGTATTATAGCAGTTATAGTCTTGTACATAGGGGGCAGTATTATAGCAGTTATATTCTTGTATATAGGGGCAGTATTATAGTAGTTATATTCTTGTACATAGGGGCAGTATTATAGTAGTTATATTCTTGTATATAGGGACAGTATTATAGTAGTTATATTCTTGTATATAGGGGCAGTATTATAGTAGTTATATTCTTGTACATAGGGGGCAGTATTATAGTAGCTATATTCTTGTACATAGGAGCAGTATTATAGTAGTTATATTCTTGTATATAGGGACAGTATTATAGTAGTTATATTCTTGTATATAGGGGCAGTATTATAGTAGTTATATTCTTGTACATAGGGGGCAGTATTATAGTAGCTATATTCTTGTACATAGGGGCAGTATTATAGTAGTTATATTCTTGTATATAGGGGCAGTATTATAGTAGTTATATTCTTGTATATAGGGGCAGTATTATAATAATTATATTCTTGTACATAGGGGCAGTATTATAGTAGTTATATTCTTGTATATAGGGGCAGTATTATAGTAGTTATATTCTTGTATATAGGGGCAGTATTATAGTAGTTATATTCTTGTACATAGGAGCAGTATTATAGTAGTTATATTCTTGTACATAGGGGCAGTATTATAGTAGTTATATTCTTGTATATAGGGGGCAGTATTATAGTAGTTATATTCTTGTATATAGGGGGCAGTATTATAGTAGTTATATTCTTGTATATAGGGGCAGTATTATAGTAGTTATATTCTTGTATATAGGGGGCAGTATTATAGTAGTTATATTCTTGTACATAGGAGCAGTATTATAGTAGTTATATTCTTGTATATAGGAGCAGTATTATAGTAGTTATATTCTTGTATAAAGGGGCAGTATTATAGTAGTTATATTCTTTATTAATTAGCGATATACCACTAATTGACAAAATAACGCCTAAAATGTACCTTTTAATTAATACTTATGAAAAAACGTGATTGTACACATATAAAATGAAAACATTAGCAAATGCCACGGTATGGGAGGACGGGAGAATCCTTCAAGGATAGATCAGTGTTCTCCCTATGTCCCATACACACAATTGTTTGCGTGGATATACCACCCGTGTGCAATGCACATTGTCTCAGCATAGAGATACTGATAAAGCAGGATGCATCATCAGCCCCTTATATCACAATTTAACCCCATCTGGGTATATCCAAAAGCCATCAAACCAGTGACTCAAAAATACCCAGCAATAGCCAATGGCTGTCAGCATTCACCGTCAGAGAGGTGTAGAAATAATAGAAATTGGAACAATCTCACCACGGTGTTGGTGTTGGTGTTGGTGTTGGGGTTGGTGTTGGTGCTGTTGTCTTGGAGTCTAAACATCCTCCTACTACGGTCACTGTGTGATCATCAGAAAAGTAGGTTATTCCTGGGTCCCCGGCTCTTTCCAGGGACTTCACAGGATCCAGTTTTTAACCACTTCTGAATAATAGAACGCTCCACTCTCAACGCGTTTCCCTTCTGATCAGGAGAGCGGCGTATATGGATCCAGAAAGTGTCCTCACACCAATGGACACATGCTATCAAACAAAGGGACGTCAATCAGTTTTATAAGCAATCTAAAAACACATTGGGCTAGCGGTGTTCATGCCCCAATATAGGCTACTTACTGCGGTTCTGGCCTGCCACGTGTACCCACACACACAGCCATACCTGGTTCAGCTGAGTACTGGGGATTTAAAGCCGCCGCGGCGTGTGACGTCACATCCGTCCATCGGTCACGTGACCGGATATTGCGTACGTCACCCGATGACGCGTGCGCGTCATCCCAAAGCATGGTGGAACACATCATATTGCGCTTGCGCGGCCGCATTAAGAGCGTTCATTCCTCTCATACCTCAACTTTATTAACCCCATCTTTCATAACTGGGTACATAGTGCGAGGACTGCGGGACATCTCCCTAAACTACCATGCGGTAATGAAAAACCTGTCGCAGTGCGGTAAACACCACACGGCGAACAGGTAGTCCAGATAAGATACAGCAAACAAGCATTTACCTATAAGGCAAGGAATAGCTCAAATTCTACGGTAAAATCGGAAACAAACGAAAAAAACCTGAAAAGAAGTCAGTTATACACAGATACTTAAACCCACAGGCGGTATTTTGTCAATTAGTGGTATATCGCTAATTAATATTTTCTCTATTACCACGTCCAGTTTGCTATAATCTTTGTTTCTGGGATATGGCTGGCTTCTTGGCAACCGGAATTGACACAAGTATTTGGGTTTCGGAGGCAAGGGAAGTTTTTTCTGAAGGAAGTTTTGTACAAAAGAAATATACACCCTCAATTAATGGGGCTTTCAGAGAACTGACTAAAATCTATAAAAATAGAGGAACCTCCTGGTGGGAGATCCAATCTCTGCAATGTTATTTAAAAGAAAAAATTGTTCCTAGAAATCTAAGGATATCATTGGCTCCAAATTTTAGGTATAAAAACTCCGAATTAATTTCCAGCTGGCAAAGAGAGGTGACGGAGTGTTCACTTAAATTAATGACCTTATTATTGGAGGAGGAAAAAAAGAACCCGAGTAATCTAGATGCCCTGCTGAAAGAGCAAACAGAGATCACGAGAACATTTACTGGGGATGTAGATTTTGCTATAAAGGAAATTACATTACAGAACGTCATTGAAAAACATCAATACCATTTAAAGGAAAAAACCACAAGTTTTATGTAAGAGACGTGCAGGATTTCAGGGAAAACAAGGCCTATAACTTTCCAGCACAGAGATTCAGTGAACCCAGTGAGACTGAAGGCACCTCAACAGATACAGAGTTTTCAGATACTGAGGGAGTTGGTAGAAATCGGAAAAATAAATGTAAAGGGAGAGGCAGGTACCAAAATAGGGGTGCCTACAACCCTGGCCATTATTTTAGAGCAAGGACATTTTTTACGGAGCAAAAAGAACCAGGGGGGAGGGGGGTTCCCCCAGGTGGAGCCGCTCAGATCATAAACTTATCCAAAAAAGTATTGTCAGCCCCCGAAATGACAGTGCTTAGCAAAGGGCTATCTTTTGTACCAACCTCAGATTTCAACCTTTTTGAGGCCATAAAGGATTTGAATCTTTTTGTGAGAAAGTTAAGGTGGAAAAAATTCTTTTGTAATGAAAATAAAAAAATCTGTAAAGAACAGGGCATCCCATTAGAGATACTGGACGATGTGAGGTTACTATTCAGTCTAGAAGACCCTAATCCAAATGTTGAGGGAAAAGGTCCCTTCACGGACCTTAAACTAAAGAGTAATAAGATGCCACCCATCTTGAATGAAACAACATCTATTGACGTTTTTTGTAATTTGGTGACCAGGGATCTGGAATCGTTAAAAATTACACATAAGAAGAGATTTAATCTGACGAAGGTCGAGATGGATTGTTTGTTAGATTTAGAAAGGAATAATGAGATCGTGGTTAAACAATCAGATAAAGGGGGCAACATTGTCATAATGGATGTTAGCCAGTATGAAGAAATGTGCCTTAAGATTCTAAATGACAAGAACGGCTATGAGATAGTTAGGGAAAATCCCACAGGTGAATATCTTGTAAGGTTGAAAGATATTCTCTCTAGAGCCATAAGCGATAATCTGATTGATAAAACTGAATTTGACTTCATGTTTCCATCCTTTCCAATTATCACCACGTTCTACTGCCTCCCCAAGATCCATAAGGGTCTTGAACCCCTGAAGGGGAGACCCATTGTATCGGGGATAGGCAGTCTTACTCAGAATACAGGACTTTACATTGACAAAATTCTGAGACCCTTTGTGCTGGCCCTGGACTCATACCTAAGAGACACCACTGATCTATTAAGAAAACTGGAAGACGTGACGATTGATGATGACACCTTACTAGTTAGTATAGATGTTGAATCCCTATACTCTTCAATTGAACATAATGTAGGGCTAAGGGCAATTGACTACTTTCTTAGGAAAAGGGGTAGGCAGTTTGAACGCCATAACCAGTTCATCTTGGAATTATTGGACTATGGCCTGAAATGTAATACATTTTTGTTTGGGGGCTCCTTCTTCCACCAGCTCAGGGGGACTGCGATGGGGAGTCCTAGTGCCCCATCGTATGCAAATTTAACCCTGGGCTGGTGGGAGGAGACTGTGGTGTTCGGAGAGGAGTCTGTGATGAACAGAGAAAAAATTCTCCTGTGGTGTCGCTTTATCGACGACGTTTTCATGCTGTGGAGAGGGACAGAGACTGAACTCTCGGAGATGGTATCGACACTTAATGCTAACACCTTGGGTCTGAGGTTTACCTTTGAGGTGAATAGTAGAAAACTGCCGTTTTTGGATGTGCTGATAGAGAAAAACAAAGGTGGTGAGATTGTCACAAGCACATACCGAAAACCCACCGCGACAAACTCCTTATTGAGGTGGGAGAGTGGGCATCCTACAAACCTTAAAAAGGGCATCCCTAAAGGGCAGTTCTTAAGATTGAAGAGGAATTGCTCAGAGGAGGGGCTCTTTTTAAAACAGTCAAAGGACCTAAATGATCGGTTGAAAGATAGAGGTTATCCCAGTAAAGTTATCAATCAGGCATTTTCAGAAGTGAGGTGCAAGGATAGAACCAAAATCCTGAATACTCCATCACAAAAGGATAAAAAAGATGAAACCATCAGATTCATCACAACATACAATAATGGTGCAGAGGAGGTACATAACATACTCAGAAAACATTGGTCCATCTTGAAAATGGATGAGGATATTGCTCCACTGGTAACAGACTATCCGGCAGTCACCTACAAGAAAGCACGCTCGTTAAAAGAAAGATTGGTACATAGCCATTTCTCTACCTCCAATAAAAACAACAGCCATAAAAAAACCTGGCTCCCAAGTGAGGTGAATGGCTGCTTCAGATGTGGGAGCTGTTTAGCCTGCAACTTTATAAAAACCGGGAGGCTTTTTTTCTCGAATGTAATGAACAAACAGTATGAAATTAAGACCTTCATCAATTGTAAGTCCAGAGGAGTCATTTACAAGGCCACATGTAGGTGTAACAAGGAATATGTAGGAAAAACTAAGAGGGAACTGAGAAGAAGACTAGGAGAACATCTCCGGGACATCAGACTAAAAAACGACACCTCATTGGCACGGCACATTAATGATGAACATAAGGGAGACCCCAAATTTATCTCCTTCCAGGGAATTGATCTGATACCAGTACCAGTAAGGGGGGGGGGACTGGGATAAAAGCATTTTGAGACAAGAAACCAAATGGATCTATTGGCTGGGCACTACGAAACCAAGGGGTTTGAATGAAACACTATCCTTTGCACCCTTTGTGTAGTGTGTAGGCCTAGATAGTAGGAGGGTCAGTCGTCGGCCGAGTGGGGGCGCCAATCACCGTCTTTTTAGGGCGCCGACCCCCACATGTTAGGTAGGAATGAGCCCTCGGTAGTTTTGTGAGACTAGTAGATAGTATGGTGAAGGGTTTCTGTTTTCTTTTATCTGTGTGTCGTAAATGACCCGCCTGTGCCTTTAATATATTTGTTTCTAGGTAAAGATAACCCGGTCCTGTCTAGAGATGAGCGAACCGGTCCCGGTTCGGCTCAAGGCCGGTTCGCCGAACGGGGGTCCCGTTCGAGTTCGGCTCGTCGAACGTTCGACGAGCCGAACTCGAACGTATAGGCTATAATGGGAGGCAATCACAAACACATAAAAATGCATGATAAATGTACACAAACAGTTAATAAACATTGCCATAACACTTACCGGTCCCCGCGATCCCTTCTGCACTCTGTCTCCTGCCGCTATTCCATCCGATGATCGCTGAATCCTCCCGGTGACCGGCACTGCCAGCAGAGAAGCAGGACCTATCGTGACGTCAAAATAGCCATGTGACCAGTCACGTGGCTATTATCTCATTGGCTACAGACTGGTCACATGACTATGACGCGTCATGTAGGACCTGCGAATGCATCTCTCCGGTACACGGTGCACATATGTGTATCGCCGTGTACCGGCGACATGCTCTAGCACACGGTCGACTCCCCGTTCCGTTAGGGACCGGCTGACACAGCCGGTCATTAACGGAGATCACCGTTGCCATAGCAACGGAGCTAACCGCGGCTCCGAGAGCACCGTTGCTATGGTAACGCGTCTGTCAGCGTTACCGCTGTTACCGCTGACAGCCAGCACTGATCACTCACGGAGTGAAGGCTGCACGCTGGTTCACGATTGTAGTGAGGATTGTAGTGAGGATGAGGTTCCCCAGCCCCAAGTGATGAGCTGGTGAACCTCATCCTTCCTCACTACAATCGTCACTACTGCTACACTAGAAAGAAAGAAGACAGAAGAGCAGGATCGTGGAGGGCTGACAGGGGGTAATAAAGATGGAGTCTCTAATGTGTCTGTGTATTTATTTCTATTAAAGTATTTTTTCTCTGTGTGGTGTCTTTTTTTTAACCCTTTATTGGAGATTCTTAATGGCCGGGTCAAACGTGCCTGACATTAAGAATCTCTGGCTTAATACTGGCTAGTAAAACAAAGCCAGTATTAACTCATGATTACCCAACAAGCCACCCGGCTCCAGGGCTGTTGGAAGAGTTGGATACAGCGCCAGATGATGGCGCTTCTATGAGAGCGCCATTTTCTGGGACGGCTGCGGACTGAAATCCGCAGTAGAGGCGCCCAGAAATCTCGGGCTAACCTGTGCTGCGGATTCCAATCCCCAGCTGCCTAGTTGTACCCGGCTGGACACAAAAATGGGGCGAAGCCCACGTCGTCATTTGTTTTTTAATTATTTCATGAAATAAGTGAAATAATTAAAAAAAACGGGCTTCCCTATATTTTTGGTTCCCAACCGGGTACAAATAGGCAACTGGGGGTTGGAGGCAGCCCGTGGCTGCCTGCTGTACCTGGCTAGCATACAAAAATATGGTGAAGCCCACGTCATTTTTTTGGCGGGCAAAAAAATTCTGCATACAGTCCTGGATGGAGTATGCTGAGCCTTGTAGTTCTGCAGCTGCTGTCTGCTCTTCTCCATACAGATAGACAGCAGCTGCAGAACTACAAGGCTCAGCATACTCCATCCAGGACTGTATGCAGAAGTTTTTTGCCCCCTGAAAAAATTATGTGGGCTTCGCCATATTTTTGTATGCTAGCCAGGTACAGCAGGCAGGTACGGCTGCCCCCAACCCCCAGTTGCCTATTTGTACCCGGCTGGGAACCAAAAATAAAGGGAAGCCCTTTTTTTATTATTTCATGAATTTCATGAAATAATTAGAAAACAAATGACGTAGGCTTCGCCCCATTTTTGTGTCCAGCCAGGTACAACTGGGCAGCTGGGGATTGGAATCCGCAGCACAGGTTGGCCTGAGCTTTCTGGGCCCCACTGCTGCGAATTGCAGTCTGCAGCCGCCTCAGAAAATGGCATTTTCATAGAAGCGCCATATTCTAGCGCTGTATCCAACTCTTCCAGCACCTGCCTGCTATACCTGGCTAGCATACAAAAATATGGCGAAGCTCACGTCCTTTTTTTGTAGTTTTTTTGGCAAAAAAAATAAAAAATGCTTCCCTGGATTTTCCATTGCCAGTGAAGGTAACACCAAGCAGTGGGGGTTAGCAGCCAGTAGCTGCTTGGATTACCCTTAGCTAGCAATACAAAAAATGCAGCGGGAGCCCATATATATTTTTTTAAATTATTTAAATAACTAAAAATAAAATGGGCTTCCCTGTATTTTGATTGCTGGACATCACAGTGCTGTAAAAATAAATCTTTAAAAAAATGACGTAGCGCTCCGCGGTATTTTTGATTCTCAGCGCAGATAAAGCAGACAGCTATGGGTTGCCACCCCCATCTGCCTGCCGTTACCTTGGTTGGCAATCAAAATACAGGGAAGCCCATTAATTTTTTCTATTTAAAAAATAGTTAAAAAAAAAAAATGACGTTGGGTCCCCCCATTTTTGATAGCCAGCTAGGGTAAAGCAGATGGCTGTAGCCTGAAAACCACAGCTGGCAGCTTTACCGTGGTTGGGGATCCAATGTGGAGGTCCCCTCAGGCTCTTTTTTTATAATAATTTTATAAATATTAATAATTACACAATAAAAGTAGGGTCCCCCCCAAATTGGATCACCAGCCAAGGTAAAGCGGACAGCTGTGGTCTGGTATTCTCAGGGTGGAAAGGTCCATAGTTATTGGGCCTTCACAGCCTAAAAATAGCAGGCCGCAGGCACCCCAGACGTGGCGCATCCACTAGATGCGCCAATCCTGGCGCTTCACCCCAGCTCATCCCGTGCCCTGGTGCAGTGGCAAACGGGGTAATAAATCGGGTTGATACTAGCTGTAAAGTCACCTGAGATCAAGCCCAGCAGTTTGTGATGTCATGGCGTCTATTAGATACCCAACATCATAAACTGTCAGTACTAACAAAAACAAAAAATCGACAAAAGAAATTTATTTGAAAAAACAGTCCCCAAAACATTTCCTCTTTCACCAATTTATTGTAAGAAAAAAAATAAAGGGGTCCCACGACGACTCTGGACCGTCTAGAATATGGGGGGGGAGACACTCAGGGAACGTATCCCCCATTTTCTAGGAGTGCAGACCCTTCATGTGAGGAGTGTGGGTGCAATGAATCTGCACTCACTCTCCCCGGGTCCACAGCAGCAGAGTCCATGTCGTAATGGTTGCTACCAAAGCTGCAATGCCCTGCTCATGAGGTAAGGGCATGCCTAATCAGGAGAACTACTGTAGAGGAAGCTCTGCTCACTGGTATATAGGTGCTCAGAGGTAATAATAGATAAAATTAGTGAGTAACCTCGGCACTCTAAATCTCCCAGACTAAGTCACGAAGTCACAACGGATAGTAATGCAAAATCACTCTTTATTGGTCCGTATTAAGAAAAAAAAAAATTTCATAAGCATATATGTTTTTGTCCAAAACAAGTTACAAATGACGTTTCGGCCTGAGCCTTCGTCAGATTGGACTTATCTGCATGTAATCCTGAAAAATGACAATAATCAGTATCACATAAGAGTGAGAGAACAATAACATAAACTCGAACAATGTAGAGGTACAATTGGGATGCAGCAAAAAAATTGCAACACAGCAAGAAATGAAACACATGATACAAATGTCATAATACAGTACAAGGACAATATAGTAATGACAAATATGGGGTCAGAGTAGGCTTAGACAGCTCTGGTACGAAAGAGATGTCAATCATAAAGTAACATGTGCAGTAGGTGTAGAGCTACAGTATGCATGGCAGAGCTAATGGGTAGACCGACCATAGAAAAAGAACGGAGAAAAAGTGGAGAAAAAGTGGAGAATAAGTGGAACATAAGAGGAGAAAAAGTGGAGAAAAAAGTGGAGAAAAAAGTGGAGCATAAGAGGAGAAAAAGTGGAGAAAAAGTGGAGAAAAAGTGGAGCACCCTTTGGTACCTTTCATGTGGCACTAAGGGGTGCTTAGCTTTGTATTTAGCCAAAAAAATGGAAAAAAAAATGACGTAGGGTTCCCCCTATTTTTGTAGCCAGCTAGGGTAAAGCAGACGGCTGCAGCCTGCAGACCACAGCTGGCAACCTCACCTTGGCTGGTAATCCAAAACTGAGGGCACCCCACGCTGTTATTTTAAATTAAATAAATAATTAAAAAAAAAAAAAACACGTAGGGGTCCCCCAAAATTGGATCACCAGCCAAGGTAAAGCAGACAGCTGGGGCCTGATATTCTCAGACTAGGGAGGTCCATGGTTATTGGAATCTCCCCAGCCTAAAAATAGCAGGCCGCAGCCGCCCCAGAAGTGGCGCATCCATTAGATGCGCCAATCCTGGTGCTTCGCCCCAGCTCATCCCGCGCCCTGGTGCGGTGGCAAACTGGGTAATATATGGGGTTAATACCAGATGTGTAATGTCACCTGGCATCAAGCCCTGGGGTTGGTGAGGTCAGGCGTCTATCAGATACCCGACATCACCAACCCAGTCAGTAATAAAAAAAAATAGACGACAAACACATTTTTATTTGAAAAAACACTCCCCAAAACATTCCCTCTTTAACCAATTTATTAGATTGAAAAACAAATCCAGGTCTGGTGTAATCCAAGGGGTTGCCATGACGATGCACACTGTCCCAGTCAATGAAGAGCAGAATGTTCCCCATTGGCTGGGAGAGCAATGCAGTGACCTGAGCTAACATCAATGGGTCAGCCCAGGTCACTGCAGGGGATGACAAGTGCTGCTGTCAGCGAGGTACATTACCTGCGCTGATCTCCAGCACACTGACAGCTCCTGTCACTGGGTTCAATGACCGGCGCTTTCACACCAAGTATCGCGAGAGGCCCGTGACGTCACCGCTAGTCAGTCTCGGGTCGGAAGCGAGAGGTGATGTGACAAGCGGCGGCCATGGAGGACAGTGACAGCGCTGAGGTCGAGATGGCGGGACTTCATCACCGCAGGTAAGCCGAGCGGGACCATGTGTGCAGAGTGTGTGTGTGTGTGTGTGAGTGTGTGTGTGTGAGTGTGTACATGCCGCGGGCAGGAGGGGGCGGAGCGAGCTGAGCGGGGAAGTGTGGGCTTCCTGCACGTAACTAGGATAAACATCGGGTTACTAACCAAAGCGCTTTGCTTGGATACCCGATGTTTATCTTGGTTACCAGCTTGTGGCAGGCTGCCAGCGATGGCTCCTGCACACTGCAGCTGTAAAAAGCCCTGCTTTTTGCTGCTAGAACCGTTCTCGAACGTATCTAGAACTATCGAGCTTTAGCAAAAAGCTCGAGATCTAGTTCTATCTAGAACAGCCCCAAAATCACTCGAGCCGCGAACTGGAGAACCACGAACCGCGAACCGCGCTCAACTCTAGTCCTGTCCCCAACCTAAATTGAAAAAACTGTCATTTCGTGTATAATAATTTTGAGCAGCTTTGCTGCGCCTGTGGGTTTAAGTATCTGTGTGTGTAACTGACTTCTTTTGGTTTTTTTTCGTTTGTTTCCGATTTTACCGTAGAATTTGAGCTATTCCTTGCCTTATAGGTAAATGCTTGTTTGCTGTATCTTATCTGGACTACCTGTTCGCCGTGTGGTGTTTACCGCACTGCGACAGGTTTTTCATTACCGCATGGTAGTTTAGGGAGATGTCCCGCAGTCCTCGCACTATGTACCCAGTTATGAAAGATGGGGTTAATAAAGTTGAGGTATGAGAGGAATGAACGCTCTTAATGCGGCCGCGCAAGCGCAATATGATGTGTTCCACCATGCTTTGGGATGACGCGCACGCGTCATCGGGTGACGTACGCAATATCCGGTCACGTGACCGATGGACGGATGTGACGTCACACGCCGCGGCGGCTTTAAATCCCCAGTACTGAGCTGAACCAGGTATGGCTGTGTGTGTGGGTACACGTGGGAGGCCAGAACCGCAGTAAGTAGCCTGTATTGGGGCATGAACACCGCTAGCCCAATGTGTTTTTAGATTGCTTATAAAACTGATTGACGTCCCTTTGTTTGATAGCATGTGTCCATTGATGTGAGGACACTTTCTGGATCCATATACGCCGCTCTCCTGATCAGAAGGGAAACGCGTTGAGAGTGGAGCGTTCTATTATTCAGAAGTGGTTAAAAACTGGATCCTGTGAAGTCCCTGGAAAGAGCCGGGGGACCCAGGAATAACCTACTTTTCTGATGATCACACAGTGACCAGAGAAGGTGGATGTTTCGACTCCAAGACAACAGCCCCAACCCCAACCCCAACCCCAACACCAACACCAACACCAACCCCAACACCAACCCCAACAGCAACACCAACACCGTGGTGAGATTGTTCCAATTTCTATTATTTCTACACCTCTCTGACGGTGAATGCTGACAGCCATTGCCTATTGCTGGGTATTTTTGAGTCACTGGTTTGATGGCTTTTGGATATACCCAGATGGGGTTAAATTGTGATATAAGGGGCTGATGATGCATCCTGCTTTATCAGTATCTCTATGCTGAGACAATGTGCATTGCACACGGGTGGTATATCCACGCAAACAATTGTGTGTATGGGACATAGGGAGAACACTGATCTATCCTTGAAGGATTCTCCCGTCCTCCCATACCGTGGCATTTGCTAATGTTTTATTTTATATGTGTACAATCACGTTTTTTAATAAGTATTAATTAAAAGGTACATTTTAGGCGTTATTTTGTCAATTAGTGGTATATCGCTAATTAGTATTTTCTCTATTACCACGTCCAGTTTGCTATAATCCTAGTTATATTCCTGTACATAGGGGACAGTATTATAGTAGTTATATTCCTGTATATAGGGAGCAGTATTATAGTAGGTATATTCCTGTATATAGGGTGCAGTATTATAGTAGGTATATTCTTGTACATAGGGAGCAGTATTATAGTAGTTATATTCCTGTATATAGAGGGCAGTATTATAGTAGTTATATTCTTGTACATAGGGAGCAGTATTATAGTAGTTATATTCCTGTATATAGAGGGCAGTATTATAGTAGTTATATTCCTGTACATAGGGGACAGTATTATAGTAGTTATATTCCTGTATATAGGGTGCAGTATTATAGTAGGTATATTCTTGTACATAGGGAGCAGTATTATAGTAGTTATATTCCTGTATATAGGGAGCAGTATTATAGTAGTTATATTCCTGTACATAGGGGACAGTATTATAGTAGTTATATTCCTGTACATAGGGGACAGTATTATAGTAGTTATATTCCTGTACATAGGGGACAGTATTATAGTAGTTATATTCCTGTATATAGGGTGCAGTATTATAGTAGGTATATTCTTGTACATAGGGAGCAGTATTATAGTAGTTATATTCCTGTATATAGGGAGCAGTATTATAGTAGTTATATTCCTGTATATAGAGGGCAGTATTATAGTAGTTATATTCTTGTATATAGGGGCAGTATTATAGCAGTTATATTCCTGTATATAGGGAGCAGTATTATAGTAGTTATATTCCTGTATATAGGGAGCAGTATTATAGTAGTTATATTCCTGTATATAGGGAGCAGTATTATAGTAGTTATATTCCTGTATATAGAGGGCAGTATTATAGTAGTTATATTCTTGTATATAGGGGCAGTATTATAGTAGTTATATTCTTGTATATAGGGGCAGTATTATAGCAGTTATATTCCTGTATATAGGGGCAGTATTATAGTAGTTATATTCTTGTATATAGGGGGCCGTATTATAGTAGTTATATTCTTGTACATAGGGGCAGTATTATAGTAGTTATATTCTTGTATATAGGGGACAGTATTATAGTAGTTATATTCTTGTATATAGGAGCAGTATTATAGTAGTTATATTCTTGTATATAGGGGGCAGTATTATAGTAGTTATATTCTTGTATATGGGGGGCAGTATTATAGTAGTTATATTCTTGTATATAGGGGACAGTATTATAGTACTTATATTCTTGTATATAGGGGCAGTATTATAGCAGTTATATTCCTGTATATAGGGGACAGTATTATAGTAGTTATATTCTTGTATATAGGAGCAGTATTATAGTAGTTATATTCTTGTATATGGGGGGGGCAGTATTATAGTAGTTATATTCTTGTATATAGGGGGCAGTATTATAGTAGTTATATTCTTGTATATAGGGGCAGTATTATAGTAGTTATATTCTTGTATATAGGGGCAGTATTATAGTAGTTATATTCTTGTATATAGGGGCAGTATTATAGTAGTTATATTCCTGTACATAGGGGCAGTATTATAGTAGTTATATTCTTGTACATAGGGGCAGTATTATAGTAGTTATATTCTTGTATATAGGGGCAGTATTATAGTAGTTATATTCTTGTACATAGGGGCAGTATTATAGTAGTTATATTCTTGTATATAGGGGCAGTATTATAGTAGTTATATTCTTGTATATAGGGGCAGTATTATAGTAGTTATATTCTTGTATATAGGGGCAGTATTATAGTAGTTATATTCTTGTACATAGGGGCAGTATTATAGTAGTTATATTCTTGTATATAGGAGCAGTATTATAGTAGTTATATTCTTGTATATATGGCCAGTATTATAGTAGTTATATTCTTGTACATAGGGGCAGTATTATAGTAGTTATATTCTTGTATATAGGGGCAGTATTATAGTAGTTATATTCTTGTACATAGGGGCAGTATTATAGTAGTTATATTCTTGTACATAGGAGCAGTATTATAGTAGTTATATTCTTGTATATAGGGGGCAGTATTATAGTAGTTATATACTTGTACATAGAGGCAGTATTATAGTAGTTATATTCTTGTATATAGGGGGTGTCACAAACCACCGGGGGGATCACTCAGAAATCCCCCGCGCTGGCTACCAGTACGTCACAATCGGGGGGTAACAAGTGGGGGTCACCCCTCCTTTATACCTCCCGACCGACAGACAGAGCACGTGACGCGCTCTCTAGCGCCCCTCTTATAGTCAGGCCAATTATGGAATTGCCCGACAATAAGCAAGGAGGCCGCTATACTACTTATGCCGATTATTGAAGGGTCCCCGGTGAGAGTAAGGTATATATTCCCCCGACCTCCGCGGGCGGAATATATAATATCTTCCCGAATCTCACTGGCCTCCCCACAATAATCCTTGGCACAACTCGCTGCCACCAACCGCTTCACGGTAACTATTAGCCGAACACACAGACGTGGGATTCAAGATCGAGATAACAGAACAGCCCAAGATTAATTATATAATTTAATCAGCCTAAAGCACACTAGAAACTACAATATATACAATAGGGAATCTACAGAATATACATATGTCAGAGTACAGTTACAATCAAAGCATGGGTTACAAACAGGCATACACAGTTCCAGCAGTTACCTTGTTGCGTCTGGCCACAGGGGGGCGCTGTACCCAGGTTTCTAGGATCCTTCCCACAGATGTTTCCTACACGTGCCCCCAGCGAAAAGAACACTGGAAAATGGCCGAAGTAGGGTTATCAACCTGGGCACATCCAGGTCCCCTCCTACCTTAGTGACCTCAGAGGGAGCACTGCTCCACCCCTGGCTTGAGTTATGGACAATCCACAACATGGAATATGGGCCATAACTTTGCCTGGGAGCGTCGTAGGCGGACGCCAATGCTCTCATTGTGACAGTTATGAATTTAGCTACAGAACGAGGGGACTCATGACCTGTCTGCCAGTTCCCCATTGGCTGATATCACGCCTGGGGCATTTCCCAATGTCCTGCTCCCATAAAAAGGGTGTGCCGGCATCGTCCGCATGCGGAGACACCATTTTTATGGTTGCCATATTTATCGGAAATATGGCTTGCGAGATATGAACCATTTTTTACTGGAGTCGTTCTGTCTGGCTATTTCCATAGCCTTGCTAACTAGCTAGCAGCTCCTACTACAGGGTGACGGCAGGGAGTCATCCTGTGTCCATTGTTCCCACACCACCTCATCTCCATATCACAGGACATGGCCATGGAGGTGTAAGTGGAACACTGAGAACAAGAAGGGAGGGGGCACTGCCAGGGAGTGATGAGGGATTATGACTGGAGTCATAATTCATCTTCATATCCCGGGATTTGCCTCACACCTCCCCCCTTTTGAGGGCGCTAGGGGGCAGCACACTCCGGTGTTCCCCCGTGCGCCCGTCCGCGACCTCTCCTTGTCGGGACAGCCCGTCTGCGTTACCGTGGTCACGGCCCCTTTTGTGGCGAATGGTGAAGTTGTATTGCTGGAGCGCAAGGCTCCATCGCAACAATCGCCCATTCGTCCCAGAGACGGTGTGCAACCAGCTGAGGGGATTGTGGTCCGTCTCCACGATGAAGTGGCGCCCGTATAGATAGGGTTGCAGACGCTGCAGGGCCCACACTATGGCCAGGCACTCCTTCTCCATCGTGGAATAGGCAACTTCCCTTGGTAACAGCTTCCTGCTCAGGTACAAGACTGGGTGCTCTTGGCTCGCAGAGTCCACCTGGCTGAGCACCGCACCGAGGCCGAAGTCACTGGCGTCGGTCTGTACTACAAACGGCCGCGTGAAGTCGGCTGCCTGTAGCACGGGCGGGCTGGACAGGGCGTCCTTTAGGGCCCGGAAGGCTGTCTCGCAGTCCATTGTCCAATCGACTGCAGAGGGCAGCTTCTTCTTGGTGAGGTCCGTCAAGGGCTTTGCCAGGCTACTATAGCATGGAACAAACCTCCTATAGTACCCAGCGGTCCCCAAGAAGGACATCACCTGCTTCTTGGTCCTGGGGGTGGGCCAGGATGCGATGGCTTCCACTTTCTCAGGCTCGGGCTTCAGTGTTCTCCCACCTACCCGGTGACCGAGGTACTGGACCTCGCTCATGGCCAGCTGACACTTTCCCGGCTTGATGGTCAAACCTGCCCGGTGGATCCGCCTGAGCACCTGTGCTAGATGCTCTAGGTGGTCCTCCCAGGTGGGACTGAAGACGGCAATGTCATCCAGGTACGCGGCCGCGTACCCTTCAAGTCCCTTGAGCAGGGTGTTGACCATCCGCTGGAAAGTGGCAGGGGCATTCCTCATCCCGAATGGCATCACCGTGGACTCGTACAGTCCAAATGGGGTAATAAAGGCAGAGCGTTCCCTGGCCTTGCGAGTCAGGGGGATCTGCCAATATCCCCGGCTCAGATCCATGATGGTCAGGTACTGAGCCCCGGCCAACTGATCGAGCAGGTCATCGATGCGTGGCATTGGGTACGCATCGGCGACCGTGACAGCATTGAGCCCCCTGTAGTCCACGCAGAACCGAGTGGTTCGGTCCTTCTTAGGGACGAGGACTACAGGCGAGGCCCAAGCGCTGTTGGATGCCTGGATCACCCCCAGCTTCAGCATCTCGTCAATCTCCTGGCGCATGTGTTGCTGCACCTCCAGGGAGACCCGATATGCTGAACGCCGGATCGGGGGATGATCCCCAGTGTCCACGTGATGGACAGCCAAGTCAGTCCTTCCGGGCTGGTTGGTAAACAACCCCCGGAAGGGGAGGAGGGTGGCCCACAGCTGGGACCGTTGGTCCTCCAAGAGCTGGTGGCCAACCTCCACATCCTCAATGGATCCGCCTGCCCTAACCTGGGCTAGCATATCCAAGAGGGTTTCCGCTTCTCCCTCCTCGGGCAGGTTGCACACGGGGAGCGCACATGCCTCCCGCTCATGATGTGCCTTCATCATGTTCACATGGAAGGGCTTCCGCCTTCCACGGGCAGGGTCCAGGGTGACCAGGTACGTTACAGGGTTGAGCTGCTGGTACACGAGGTATGGGCCTTCCCAGGCTGCCTGAAGCTTGTCCTGTGGTACGGGGACCAGTACCCACACCTCTTGACCCACTTGGTAGGTCCTCTCACAAGCGTTCTGGTCGTACCAACGCTTCTGATCGGCCTGGGCTTGAGCCATATTGTCGTGTACCAGTTGCGTCAAGGCCTGCATTTTGTCCCGGAAGCGCATGACATACTCGATAACCGACACTCCAGGGGTGGCCAAATCCCCTTCCCAAGCCTCTTTCACCAGAGCCAGGGGGCCCCGCACACGTCGCCCGTACAGGAGCTCAAACGGTGAGAATCCTGTTGAGGCCTGTGGAACCTCCCGGTAAGCAAATAACAGGTGTGGGAGATACCGCTCCCAGTCACGCCCATGGGAGTCGACCAACATCTTAAGCATCTGCTTTAAGGTGCCATTGAACCGCTCGCACAGGCCATTAGTCTGTGGATGGTACGGGCTGGCCACCAGATGTCGCACCTGGACTTGCTTACAGAGGGCCTCCATCAGCTGGGACATGAATTGGGTCCCCCGGTCAGTGAGCATTTCCTGGGGAAAACCCACTCGGGAGAAAATCTCCAGCAATGCGGTGGCCACCTTGTCAGCCCGAATGGACGACAAGGCCACTGCTTCTGGGTACCGGGTGGCATAGTCCACTACCGTCAGTATGAAGCGTTTCCCGGAGCTGCTGGGGATGGCCAGCGGGCCGACCAGATCCACAGCCACCCTCCTGAAAGGCTCATCGATGATTGGCAGAGATACTAGTGGGGCTTTGGGGCGTGGCCCCGCCTTCCCCACTCTCTGACAGGTTTCACACGAACGGCAGTAGGCAGCCACATCGGCCCCCATTTTTGGCCAGTAGAAATGCTGGTTTAACCTGGCCTTGGTCTTAGCGATCCCTAGGTGTCCGGCCATCGGAATCTCATGTGCGATCCGCAACAACTCCGTCCGGAACGGATAGGGTACCACCAACTGTCGGTCCCTGGGCCACGCCTCCGGTGAACCCTGCTGGACCGTGGCCCGGTACAGCCGTCCTTGGTCCCAGACCACTCGCTCCGGGTCCGAGTCCGAGGGAGGCTGTGCCGCCTGCTCCTTTAGAGCTTTCAGGCTGTCGTCAGCTTCTAACGCTGCCTGAAACCCCTGACTAGATGTGGCCAGAATCGACGAGACTGTCACATCTTCAGTCAGTACCCCGGGACCTGTGTCCTGGCCTCCACCTGACTCGGCTGCCACTTGGTCAGAAGGGGAAGAGCTATCGGACCTCCGGGAGGCCCCTTGGCTTCCAGCACTCCCACTGCGGGTGACAGCGGCCACAGCCGCTGCGACCGTGGGTCGTGCCTGCTCCTCCTCCGTTCCTGACCAAGTCGCCGGTTCAGGCAGACCTACCTGGCTTCCTGACACCCCGGTTGTGGGGGAACCATGCACCGAGACCTTACCTGGGAGCACTTCCGCTCCTGGACCGGCCCCAATCTCACCTGCCTGTTCCCCTCCTGCAGCAACAGAACCCCGCTGTGAAATCTCTGGGGACCCCACATTTGCTGTGGTAGCCCCCACCCCACACACTGGTCCTCCCCCTGCAGCACCCTGCTCTCTGCTTATCCCTGCAGAGGGCAACAGATCCCAGCTCACAGGCTGATTACTTGTAGAGGCATTGTCACACCTTTCTCTGACCCCCTCCCCTGTCACAGCTGCAGCTGTGTGTGTGTCTATGGTGTCTATGCAAGCAGAAATATCAGAGTTCACTCCCTCCTCCCTTACATCATTCATAGATAACACATTAACATTGTTAGGAGTCATGTCAGTACTGGCTGAAGGTTCAGCCCTTGGTTGGGGCCCAAACTGGGAGGTTATCTGCCCCAAATCTGTCCCAAGTAGCACGTTTGCGGGGATCCGATCAGTTACCCCCACCTCCCTCACCCCTCGCCCTGCGCCCCAGTCCACATAAATGTCAGCAACAGGCAGCGCCGGGTCAATGCCTCCAATCCCGGAGACAGCGAGGGTTTTTCCAGGGATCAAGTCTTGGGGGGACACCATCTCAGGCCGCACCAGAGTCACCTCCGAGGCGCTGTCTCGCAGTCCTATGGTCACAGACCGGCCGACGGTGACAGGTTGGAAGCTGTCCAGGGACCTACCACCACCCCCACCCACACAATACACCTTGGGCGGCCCTTGGGACGGGGACGGAGCCGGGGCCTTGGGACGCTGAGGGCACATGGCCTTGAAGTGTCCAGGTAGGTTGCACTGGTGGCACCGTCTTGGCTCTGCCACGGGCCTGGAGAGGGGAGTTGAGGGGGACACCCCCTGCAGTCTAGGGGCAGGTGGGGCAGTCGCAGAGTTCATCTTACCCCCTCTCCAGGTGCTGCTGGTGGCCGCTCTCCTGGCCTCAGGGGCCCGGTTGTTGGTGTAGTCATCGGCAAGGGCAGCTGTAGCCGTGGACCCCTTTGGCTTCTGGTCTCGGATGAACTGGCGGAGATCCTCAGGGCAGTTCCACAAGAGTTGCTCCGTGATGACCAAGTCCAGGATCTCTGGTCCGGTGGAAAGCTGCAGGCCTTGGGTCCAGTGGTCGGCAGCTCGGGCAAGTGCCCGCCGGTGGTCAGCCCAGGAGTCCTTTGGTCCCTTCTGTAGGCTCCGGAACTTCTTGCGGTAGGACTCTGGAGTGAGGTTGTACTGTTGGATCAGGGCCCGCTTGATGGTGTCGTAGCCCTGATCTGCCTCAGCAGGCAAGTCCCCAAGGATATCCAGGGCCTTACCCCTTAAACGGGGGGTCAGGTATTTGGCCCACTGGTCCTTGTCCAGATGGTGCTGCAAGCAAGTCCGTTCAAAAGCAGTCAAGAAAGAGTCCAAGTCTCCGTCCTTCTCCAGCACTGGGAAGTCCTCAACACGGACCTTTGGAAGTTTGGTGTCTCGAAGGTCACGTGTGGCTGATGAGGGCCGGAGCTGAGCTAGCTGCAGCTGGTAGTCACGGTCTGCCTGTCGCTCTCGCTCTCGCTCTTCACGCGCTGCCTGCCGCTCTCGCTCCGCAGCCTCACGCTCTGCGTGCCGCTCCGCAGCCTCGGCGTCACGCGCTGCCTGCCGCTCTGCCCTGCGCTCTGCCAGGAGTTCCTTGTAGCCCTTCTGGTCTCCAGCCTGGAGAAGGGCCATAGCCATTTGAAGAAGGCTATCCGAGCCTCCCAGGCTCGGTGGAATGGCACGTGGTGATCTGCGGCACGCTGCAGAGCTAGGCGATTCACTGTCCCTTTCAGAGCGGAGGGCTGGCATCTGGCTCGTTGAGGAACCTTGGGTGAGCTGCTCCTCATCTTGTCCAGCAGTGCCAGGTTGCGCAATGTCCTCGGCAGAACGGTTTTCTGGCGTCGAGCTCCTGGAGGACTCGTGGGCAACCTCCTCATTGCTGTCCACAGCACCGTCCTCCCTCTCTTCGGCTCCTGCCTTAGCATTGGCCAGTTGCATAGCTCTGCTCCTGGTGCCATCAGCCATTCTTGCAGACTTTTGGTCACTGACACAGAACTGACACCTGATGCCTCCACACACCTTACAGTATCTGCACTCTGACACTCTAGTGTTGAGCTAGTCTGAAGACCCCAGCAGCCACAGCTGCTGCAGGCAGTCTTTAGTGTCTGGGAGTATGGGTCTCACACTCACACACACTATTATCTCGATCCCACCGCTGCCACCAATATGTCACAAACCACCGGGGGGATCACTCAGAAATCCCCCGCGCTGGCTACCAGTACGTCACAATCGGGGGGTAACAAGTGGGGGTCACCCCTCCTTTATACCTCCCGACCGACAGACAGAGCACGTGACGCGCTCTCTAGCGCCCCTCTTATAGTCAGGCCAATTATGGAATTGCCCGACAATAAGCAAGGAGGCCGCTATACTACTTATGCCGATTATTGAAGGGTCCCCGGTGAGAGTAGGGTATATATTCCCCCGACCTCCGCGGGCGGAATATATAAAATCTCCCCGAATCTCACTGGCCTCCCCACAATAATCCTTGGCACAACTCGCTGCCACCAACCGATTTACGGTAACTATTAGCCGAACACACAGACGTGGGATTCAAGATCGAGATAACAGAACAGCCCAAGATTAATTATATAATTTAATCAGCCTAAAGCACACTAGAAACTACAATATATACAATAGGGAATCTACAGAATATACATATGTCAGAGTACAGTTACAAGCAAAGCATGGGTTACAAACAGGCATACACAGTTCCAGCAGTTACCTTGTTGCGTCTGGCCACAGGGGGGCGCTGTACCCAGGTTTCTAGGATCCTTCCCACAGATGTTTCCTACACGTGCCCCCAGCGAAAAGAACACTGGAAAATGGCCGAAGTAGGGTTATCAACCTGGGCACATCCAGGTCCCCTCCTACCTTAGTGACCTCAGAGGGAGCACTGCTCCACCCCTGGCTTGAGTTATGGACAATCCACAACATGGAATATGGGCCATAACTTTGCCTGGGAGCGTCGTAGGCGGACGCCAATGCTCTCATTGTGACAGTTATGAATTTAGCTACAGAACGAGGGGACTCATGACCTGTCTGCCAGTTCCCCATTGGCTGATATCACGCCTGGGGCATTTCCCAATGTCCTGCTCCCATAAAAAGGGTGTGCCGGCATCGTCCGCATGCGGAGACACCATTTTTATGGTTGCCATATTTATCGGAAATATGGCTTGCGAGATATGAACCATTTTTTACTGGAGTCGTTCTGTCTGGCTATTTCCATAGCCTTGCTAACTAGCTAGCAGCCCCCACTACAGGGTCACGGCAGGGAGTCATCCTGTGTCCATTGTTCCCACACCACCTCATCTCCATATCACAGGACATGGCCATGGAGGTGTAAGTGGAACACTGAGAACAAGAAGGGAGGGGGCACTGCCAGGGAGTGATGAGGGATTATGACTGGAGTCATAATTCATCTTCATATCCCGGGATTTGCCTCACAGGGGGCAGTATTATAGCAGTTATATTCTTGTATATAGGGGCAGTATTATAGTAGTTATATTCTTGTATATAGGAGCAGTATTATAGTAGTTATATTCTTGTATATAGGGGCAGTATTATAGTAGTTATATTCTTGTATATAGGGGCAGTATTATAGTAGTTATATTCTTGTACATAGGGGGCAGTATTATAGTAGTTATATTTTTGTACATATGGGGCAGTATTATAGTAGTTATATTCTTGTACATAGGAGCAGTATTATAGTAGTTATATTCTTGTACATAGGAGCAGTATTATAGTAGTTATATTCTTGTACATAGGAGCAGTATTATAGTAGTTATATTCTTGTATATAGGGGCAGTATTATAGCAGTTATATTCTTGTATATAGGGGCAGTATTATAGTAGTTATATTCTTGTACATAGGAGCAGTATTATAGTAGTTATATTCTTGTACATAGGGGCAGTATTATAGTAGTTATATTCTTGTACATAGGAGCAGTATTATAGTAGTTATATTCTTGTACATAGGGGCAGTATTATAGTAGTTATATTCTTGTACATAGGAGCAGTATTATAGTAGTTATATTCTTGTACATAGGGGCAGTATTATAGTAGTTATATTCTTGTATATAGGAGCAGTATTATAGTAGTTATATTCTTGTATATAGGAGCAGTATTATAGTAGTTATATTCTTGTACATAGGGGCAGTATTATAGTAGTTATATTCTTGTATATAGGAGCAGTATTATAGTAGTTATATTCTTGTACATAGGGGCAGTATTATAGTAGTTATATTCTTGTAAATAGGAGCAGTATTATAGTAGTTATATTCTTGTACATAGGGGGCAGTATTATAGTAGATATATTCTTGTAAATAGGAGCAGTATTATAGTAGTTATATTCTTGTACATAGGAGCAGTATTATAGTAGTTATATTCTTGTATATAGGAGCAGTATTATAGTAGTTATATTCTTGTACATAGGGGCAGTATTATAGTAGTTATATTCTTGTACTTAGGGGCAGTATTATAGTAGTTATATTCTTGTATATAGGAGCAGTATTATAGTAGTTATATTCTTGTATATAGGAGCAGTATTATAGTAGTTATATTCTTGTATATAGGAGCAGTATTATAGTAGTTATATTCTTGTACATAGGGGCAGTATTATAGTAGTTATATTCTTGTATATAGGAGCAGTATTATAGTAGTTATATTCTTGTACATAGGGGCAGTATTATAGTAGTTATATTCTTGTAAATAGGAGCAGTATTATAGTAGTTATATTCTTGTACATAGGGGGCAGTATTATAGTAGATATATTCTTGTAAATAGGAGCAGTATTATAGTAGTTATATTCTTGTACATAGGAGCAGTATTATAGTAGTTATATTCTTGTACATAGGAGCAGTATTATAGTAGTTATATTCTTGTATATAGGAGCAGTATTATAGTAGTTATATTCTTGTACATAGGGGCAGTATTATAGTAGTTATATTCTTGTATATAGGGGCAGTATTATAGTAGTTATATTCTTGTACATAGGGGCAGTATTATAGTAGTTATATTCTTGTATATAGGGGCAGTATTATAGTAGTTATATTCTTGTATATAGGGGGCAGTATTATAGTAGTTATATTCTTGTATATAGGAGCAGTATTATAGTAGTTATATTCTTGTATATAGGGGCAGTATTATAGTAGTTATATTCTTGTATATAGGGGCAGTATTATAGTAGTTATATTCTTGTATATAGGGGCAGTATTATAGTAGTTATATTCTTGTACATAGGGGCAGTATTATAGTAGTTATATTCTTGTATATAGGGGCAGTATTATAGTAGTTATATTCTTGTATATAGGGGGCAGTATTATAGTAGTTATATTCTTCTATATAGGGGCAGTATTATAGTAGTTATATTCTTGTATATAGGGGCAGTATTATAGTAGTTATATTCTTGTATATAGGGGCAGTATTATAGTAGTTATATTCTTGTACATAGGAGCAGTATTATAGCAGTTATATTCTTGTATATAGGAGCAGTATTATAGTAGTTATATTCTTGTATATAGGGGCAATTTTTATTAGAAAAAACAAACATAAATACATGTATAAGAAACAAAAACTCACATTAATACAGGTCACAATCACTGAGGTTACACAGACACCGGCACTAAATAATCAGATTAAATACAGAAATAAAGTAACGAGTCCACGCCTGTGCGGGGGAATGAAGCGTGAATGACACTCAGCAATCACCATACAATGTATAGAAGGAGGTGAGTGCTGCTGAGAGCAGTTCTACTATTCATATGTGAGGCCGTATGGCACATTTTATAATAATATTTTAGTGTAGGACTGCCTCTAATGAGATTTGCCGTGACGTGGCGAGGCAGCTCAAGAAATTGCAATTTTTTGTCAAAAATCTCAAAATTTTTTATAATAAGTACAGTTTGGAATGTTTAGTGCTGTAGTGCACATTTGGTGCTGGCTTTTTGGTTTTTTTTTTTCAATATATAGAAGGAGCAGAGTGATACTCATCATCCCGAGTCAGGGACGTTCTGTCCTCCACCGGTGTCCATGGCAGACTCTACCTGAGGGTCTACAGAGAGGGGCCTCCGCTTTGGCGGGGGATGTTCCTCTATGTCCCTGTCACATTCAAGTGTCCCCAATTCCCTCTCAAAATCATCATCATCATGGGACAAAGCCCCATACTTGTTGGACACGACCATCGCACCCACAGAGCTCTGGACCTTCTTACTCGCCCTGTCACATGCAGCCTCAGGTCTACGGGAGGACGCGGCCTTCTTCTTCCTTTTATTCTGACTAATGGTCCAGTCATCAGACACAGATGCTGAAGGGGGGGCCACCTGAGACTGCCGGACCTGAGGGACGACCTCCATGTTCCCCTCCTCACCCTCCTGCTCTGGTATTACTTGAGCGGACTCCCGGGGGATATCGGAGTTGGGCAGTACCTCTCCTGATGGTAAAACCTCCTCCTGGGCCTCTGCCACCACCTCCTGAGCCTCTGCCACCACCTCCTGAGCCTCTGACACCACCTCCTGAGCCTCCGCCACCACCTCCTGAGCCTCCGCCACCACCTCCTGAGCCTCTGCCACCACCTCCTGAGCCTCTGCCACCACCTCCTGAGCCTCCGCCACCTCCTCCTGAGCCTCTGCCACCACCTCCTGAGCCTCTGCCACCACCTCCTGAGCCTCCGCCACCACCTCCTGAGCCTCCGCCACCACCTCCTGAGCCTCTACCACCTCCTCCTGGGCCTCTGCCACCACCTCCTGAGCCTCTGCCACCACCTCCTGAGCCTCTGCCACCACCTCCTGAGCCTCTGACACCACCTCCTGAGCCTCCGCCACCACCTCCTGAGCCTCTACCACCACCTCCTGAGCCTCTGCCACCTCCTCCTGAGCCTCCGCCACCTCCTCCTGAGCCTCTGCCACCACCTCCTGAGCCTCTGCCACCACCTCCTGAGCCTCCGCCACCACCTCCTGAGCCTCCGCCACCACCTCCTGAGCCTCTACCACCTCCTCCTGGGCCTCTGCCACCACCTCCTGAGCCTCTGCCACCACCTCCTGAGCCTCTGCCACCACCTCCTGAGCCTCCGCCACCACCTCCTGAGCCTCCGCCACCACCTCCTGAGCCTCTACCACCACCTCCTGAGTCTCCGCCACCTCCTCCTGAGTCTCCGCCACCTCCTCCTGAGCCTCCGCCACCTCCTCCTGAGCCTCCGCCACCACCTCCTGAGCCTCTACCACCACCTCCTGAGCCTCTACCACCTCCTCCTGAGCCTCCGCCACCACCTCCTGAGCCTCTACCACCTCCTCCTGGGCCTCTGCCACCACCTCCTGAGCCTCTGCCACCACCTCCTGAGCCTCCGCCACCTCCTCCTGAGCCTCCGCCACCACCTCCTGAGCCTCCTCCACCACCTCCTGAGCCTCTGCCACCTCCTCCTGAGCCTCCGCCACCTCCTCCTGAGCCTCCGCCACCTCCTCCTGAGCCTCCGCCACCACCTCCTGAGCCTCTACCACCACCTCCTGAGCCTCCGCCACCTCCTCCTGAGCCTCTACCACCACCTCCTGAGTCTCCGCCACCTCCTCCTGAGTCTCCGCCACCTCCTCCTGAGTCTCCGCCACCTCCTCCTGAGCCTCCGCCACCTCCTCCTGAGCCTCCGCCACCACCTCCTGAGCCTCTACCACCACCTCCTGAGCCTCTACCACCTCCTCCTGAGCCTCCGCCACCACCTCCTGAGCCTCCGCCACCACCTCCTGAGCCTCCTCCACCACCTCCTGAGCCTCTGCCACCTCCTCCTGAGCCTCCGCCACCTCCTCCTGAGCCTCCGCCACCTCCTCCTGAGCCTCCGCCACCACCTCCTGAGCCTCTACCACCACCTCCTGAGCCTCCGCCACCTCCTCCTGAGCCTCTACCACCTCCTCCTGAGCCTCCGCCACCACCTCCTGAGCCTCCGCCACCACCTCCTGAGCCTCCGCCACCTCCTCCTGGGCCTCTGCCACCTCCTCCTGAGCCTCCGCCACCTCCTCCTGAGCCTCCGCCACCTCCTCCTGAGCCTCCGCCACCACCTCCTGAGCCTCTACCACCACCTCCTGAGCCTCCGCCACCTCCTCCTGAGCCTCTACCACCACCTCCTGAGTCTCCGCCACCTCCTCCTGAGTCTCCGCCACCTCCTCCTGAGTCTCCGCCACCTCCTCCTGAGCCTCCGCCACCTCCTCCTGAGCCTCCGCCACCACCTCCTGAGCCTCTACCACCACCTCCTGAGCCTCTACCACCTCCTCCTGAGCCTCCGCCACCTCCTCCTGAGCCTCCGCCACCACCTCCTGAGCCTCCGCCACCTCCTCCTGGGCCTCTGCCACCACCTCCTGAGCCTCTGCCACCTCCTCCTGAGCCTCCGCCACCTCCTCCTGAGCCTCCGCCACCACCTCCTGAGCCTCCTCCACCACCTCCTGAGCCTCTGCCACCTCCTCCTGAGCCTCCGCCACCTCCTCCTGAGCCTCCGCCACCACCTCCTGAGCCTCCTCCACCTCCTCCTGAGCCTCCGCCACCACCTCCTGAGCCTCCGCCACCTCCTCCTGGGCCTCTGCCACCACCTCCTGAGCCTCTGCCACCTCCTCCTGAGCCTCCGCCACCTCCTCCTGAGCCTCCGCCACCACCTCCTGAGCCTCCTCCACCACCTCCTGAGCCTCTGCCACCTCCTCCTGAGCCTCCGCCACCTCCTCCTGAGCCTCCGCCACCACCTCCTGAGCCTCCTCCACCACCTCCTGAGCCTCTGCCACCTCCTCCTGAGCCTCCGCCACCTCCTCCTGAGCCTCCGCCACCACCTCCTGAGCCTCCTCCACCACCTCCTGAGCCTCTGCCACCTCCTCCTGAGCCTCCGCCACCTCCTCCTGAGCCTCCGCCACCACCTCCTGAGCCTCTACCACCACCTCCTGAGCCTCCGCCACCTCCTCCTGAGCCTCTACCACCACCTCCTGAGTCTCCGCCACCTCCTCCTGAGTCTCCGCCACCTCCTCCTGAGCCTCCGCCACCTCCTCCTGAGCCTCCGCCACCACCTCCTGAGCCTCTACCACCACCTCCTGAGCCTCCGCCACCTCCTCCTGAGCCTCCGCCACCTCCTCCTGAGCCTCCGCCACCACCTCCTGAGCCTCTACCACCACCTCCTGAGCCTCCGCCACCTCCTCCTGAGCCTCCGCCACCACCTCCTGAGCCCCTGCCATCACCTCCTGAGCCCCTGCCATCACCTCCTGAGCCTCTGCCACCTCCTCCTGAGCCTCTGCCACCACCTCCTGAGCCTCTGCCACCACCTCCTGAGCCTCTGCCACCACCTCCTGAGCCTCCTCCACCACCTCCTGAGCCTCTGCCACCTCCTCCTGAGCCTCTGCCACCTCCTCCTGAGCCTCTGCCACCTCCTCCTGAGCCTCCGCCACCTCCTCCTGAGCCTCCGCCACCACCTCCTGAGCCTCCTCCACCACCTCCTGAGCCTCTGCCACCTCCTCCTGAGCCTCTGCCACCTCCTCCTGAGCCTCCGCCACCACCTCCTGAGCCTCCTCCACCACCTCCTGAGCCTCTGCCACCTCCTCCTGAGCCTCCGCCACCTCCTCCTGAGCCTCCGCCACCACCTCCTGAGCCCCTGCCATCACCTCCTGAGCCCCTGCCATCACCTCCTGAGCCTCTGCCACCTCCTCCTGAGCCTCTGCCACCACCTCCTGAGCCTCTGCCACCACCTCCTGAGCCTCCTCCACCACCTCCTGAGCCTCTGCCACCTCCTCCTGAGCCTCCGCCACCTCCTCCTGAGCCTCCGCCACCACCTCCTGAGCCTCTACCACCACCTCCTGAGCCTCCGCCACCTCCTCCTGAGCCTCCGCCACCACCTCCTGAGCCCCTGCCATCACCTCCTGAGCCCCTGCCATCACCTCCTGAGCCTCTGCCACCTCCTCCTGAGCCTCTGCCACCACCTCCTGAGCCTCTGCCACCACCTCCTGAGCCTCTGCCACCACCTCCTGAGCCTCCTCCACCACCTCCTGAGCCTCTGCCACCTCCTCCTGAGCCTCTGCCACCTCCTCCTGAGCCT
Source organism: Anomaloglossus baeobatrachus (assembly GCF_048569485.1). Taxonomy (NCBI): domain Eukaryota; kingdom Metazoa; phylum Chordata; class Amphibia; order Anura; family Aromobatidae; genus Anomaloglossus; species Anomaloglossus baeobatrachus. The sequence goes on along the minus strand of NW_027442160.1, from coordinate 138,343 downwards.
CTGCCACCTCCTCCTGAGCCTCTGCCACCTCCTCCTGAGCCTCCGCCACCTCCTCCTGAGCCTCCGCCACCACCTCCTGAGCCTCCTCCACCACCTCCTGAGCCTCTGCCACCTCCTCCTGAGCCTCTGCCACCTCCTCCTGAGCCTCCGCCACCACCTCCTGAGCCTCCTCCACCACCTCCTGAGCCTCTGCCACCTCCTCCTGAGCCTCCGCCACCTCCTCCTGAGCCTCCGCCACCACCTCCTGAGCCCCTGCCATCACCTCCTGAGCCCCTGCCATCACCTCCTGAGCCTCTGCCACCTCCTCCTGAGCCTCTGCCACCACCTCCTGAGCCTCTGCCACCACCTCCTGAGCCTCTGCCACCACCTCCTGAGCCTCCTCCACCACCTCCTGAGCCTCTACCACCTCCTCCTGAGCCTCTACCACCTCCTCCTGAGCCTCCGCCACCACCTCCTGAGCCTCCTCCACCACCTCCTGAGCCTCTGCCACCTCCTCCTGAGCCTCTACCACCTCCTCCTGAGCCTCCGCCACCACCTCCTGGGCCTCTGCCACCACCTCCTGAGCCTCCTCCACCACCTCCTGAGCCTCTGCCACCTCCTCCTGAGCCTCTGCCACCACCTCCTGAGCCTCTGCCACCACCTCCTGAGCCTCTACCACCTCCTCCTGAGCCTCCGCCACCACCTCCTGAGCCTCCGCCACCACCTCCTGAGCCTCCTCCACCACCTCCTGAGCCTCTGCCACCACCTCCTGGGCCTCTACCACCACCTCCTGAGCCTCTGCCACCTCCTCCTGAGCCTCTACCACCTCCTCCTGAGCCTCTGCCACCACCTCCTGAGCCTCCTCCACCACCTCCTGAGCCTCTGCCACCACCTCCTGAGCCTCCGCCACCACCTCCTGAGCCTCCGCCACCACCTCCTGAGCCTCTGCCACCACCTCCTGAGCCTCTGCCCCTGTCACCACCTCCTCATCCGGTAACTCTGCAGATGTTGTGCCAGGCGTCTGGACAGTCCCTGTGAGGATGGCCCATCTTACCACAGAGGTTGCACCGGACGTCCCGGCAGTCTGCAGCGACATGACCGATGTCCCCACACAGGCCGCACTTCACCACGGTACAGGCATTGGCCAGATGACCAGTCTTACCACATGTGAAGCACTTTCGGGGCTGCCCGGGGTAGTAACATCTCCCCTTCTCCCTCCCAATGAAGAAGGAGTTGGGTAGGTGGGCAGTGATGTTGCTATATTGCCTCAGCTTCACCTGTACCTTCCACCCCATTGTCCAGATACCGTCCTCATCCCTGACCTTGGTGAGTCCAGAGACGAGGTCACAATGTCTCCGGAGCCACACCTCGATGTCCTGTGGGGGAACGGCCTCATTCCAGAAAGTGACATTCACAGTGACAGTATCTGGCCTGGAAATAGGGACCAACAAGAACTCATTCCAGCCCTCAGTGTCCCTGAACTTGGGGTAATCGGCCCAGAACCTGTCCAGGTCAGACATGAGCTTAAAGCTGACGTCATAGCCCTGCCCGTCCTGCAGATTAGAGACCGCCAGGATCTCACGCGGCACAAACCCCATCTGGCGGCACAGCAGCTCCCTCACCACGTACCTGCGCTGCGGCACAAACCCCATCTGGCGGCACAGCAGCTCCCTCACCACAAACCTGCGCTGCGGCACAAACCCCATGTGGCGGCACAGCACGCCCTCACCACAAACCTGCGCTGCGGCACAAACCCCATCTGGCGGCACAGCAGCTCCCTCACCACAAACCTGCGCTGCGGCACAAACCCCATCTGGCGGCACAGCAGCTCCCTCACCACAAACCTGCGCTGCGGCACAAACCCCATCTGGCGGCACAGCAGCTCCCTCACCACATACCTGCGCTGCGGCACAAACCCCATCTGGCGGCACAGCAGCTCCCTCACCACATACCTGCGCTGCGGCACAAACCCCATGTGGCGGCACAGCACGCCCTCACCACAAACCTGCGCTGCGGCACAAACCCCATCTGGTGGCACAGCAGCTCCCTCACCACGTACCTGCGCTGCGGCACAAACCCCATGTGGCGGCACAGCACGCCCTCACCACAAACCTGCGCTGCGGCAGAACCTCCTTGGGACCTATGTACTTAAAACGCACAACATTAATACGCTTGAAAGTCTGGCCGGGATACTGGGCGCCGGAGGTGAAGGATGGGGCGCCGCGGCTCCAGGCATTCCTGGGGGGCACCTGCCGGGACACCCTGGGCTGACGGACAGGATGAGGGTCTGTAGCAGGGGGGGCTGGCACACCTTGCGGGTTAGACAGCAAAGGGGGAAAATCACATATGTCATGCACATCAACATGAGCAGCATCATCATCATCACCACATTGTGCAATGTCCATCACAGACTGTGAATCCCCTCCAGCCCCCGACCCCACAGGCACAGCAACACCAGCCCCCGACCCCACAGGCACAGCAACACCAGCCCCCGGCCCCACAGGCACAACAACACCATCCCCCGACCCCACAGGCACAACAACACCATCCCCCGACCCCACAGGCACAACAACACCATCCCCCGGCCCCACAGGCACAACAACACCATCCCCCGACCCCACAGGCACAACAACACCATCCCCCGACCCCACAGGCACAACAACACCATCCCCAGGCCCCACAGGCACAACAACACCATCCCCCGACCCCACAGGCACAACAACACCAGCCCCCGACCCCACAGGCACAACAACACCATCCCCCGGCCCCACAGGCACAACAACACCATCCCCCGACCCCACAGGCACAACAACACCATCCCCCGACCCCACAGGCACAACAACACCATCCCCCGGCCCCACAGGCACAACAACACCATCCCCCGACCCCACAGGCACAACAACACCATCCCCCGACCCCACAGGCACAACAACACCATCCCCAGCCTGTGCACCGGCCTCAGCAGCACAGACAGTCACACATGGAAGGTCCAGCTCCTGTGCGGGGCACTCTGGGACTTGTAGTGCCTCCACAGTCTGAGGTGTAAGCTCCTGTAGCTGCAGTTGTGTCCCATCCTGAAAACAGAATCTGGCCGCCTGTATCACCGGTCGCGTCTGCTGTTGGGGGGTCTCGTCCCGAGCGGCCTCTGACTGCACATCAGGGGTCTCCACAGCACAGTCCTGCCTATAGGAGGCCAAACATTCCTGGGTCATATAGGACTCCTTCAGGGGCCCCATACTCTCCAGCACAGAGTCCATGTCCTGCACCAGGGGCCCCATACTCTCCAGCACAGTGTCCATGTCCTGCACCAGGGGCCCCATACTCTCCAGCACAGAGTCCATGTCCTGCACCAGGGGCCCCATACTCTCCAGCACAGTGTCCATGTCCTGCACCAGAGGCCCCATACTCTCCAGCACAGAGTCCATGTCCTGCACCAGGGGCCCCATACTCTCCAGCACAGAGTCCATGTCCTGCACCAGGGGCCCCATACTCTCCAGCACAGAGTCCATGTCCTGCACCAGGGGTCCCATACTCTCCAGCACAGTGTCCATGTCCTGCACCAGGGGCCCCATACTCTCCAGCACAGAGTCCATGTCCTGCACCAGGGGCCCCATACTCTCCAGCACAGAGTCCATGTCCTGCACCAGGGGCCCCATACTCTCCAGCACAGTGTCCATGTCCTGCACCAGGGGCCCCATACTCTCCAGCACAGAGTCCATGTCCTGCACCAGGGGCCCCATACTCTCCAGCACAGAGTCCATGTCCTGCACCAGAGGCCCCATACTCTCCAGCACAGAGTCCATGTCCTGCACCAGGGGCCCCATACTCTCCAGCACAGTGTCCATGTCCTGCACCAGGGGCCCCATACTCTCCAGCACAGTGTCCATGTCCTGCACCAGGGGCCCCATACTCTCCAGCACAGAGTCCATGTCCTGCACCAGGGGCCCCACACTCTCCAGCACAGTGTCCATGTCCTGCACCAGGGGCCCCATACTCTCCAGCACAGAGTCCATGTCCTGCACCAGGGGCCCCATACTCTCCAGCACAGAGTCCATGTCCTGCACCAGGGGCCCCATACTCTCCAGCACAGAGTCCATGTCCTGCACCAGGGGCCCCATACTCTCCAGCACAGAGTCCATGTCCTGCACCAGGGGCCCCATACTCTCCAGCACAGAGTCCATGTCCTGCACCAGGGGCCCCATACTCTCCAGCACAGTGTCCATGTCCTGCACCAGGGGCCCCATACTCTCCAGCACAGAGTCCATGTCCTGCACCAGGGGCCCCATACTCTCCAGCACAGTGTCCATGTCCTGCACCAGGGGCCCCATACTCTCCAGCACAGTGTCCATGTCCTGCACCAGGGGCCCCATACTCTCCAGCACAGAGTCCATGTCCTGCACCAGGGGCCCCATACTCTCCAGCACAGTGTCCATGTCCTGCACCAGGGGCCCCATACTCTCCAGCACAGAGTCCATGTCCTGCACCAGGGGCCCCATACTCTCCAGCACAGAGTCCATGTCCTGCACCAGGGGCCCCATACTCTCCAGCACAGTGTCCATGTCCTGCACCAGGGGCCCCATACTCTCCAGCACAGTGTCCATGTCCTGCACCAGAGGCCCCATACTCTCCAGCACAGAGTCCATGTCCTGCACCAGGGGCCCCATACTCTCCAGCACAGAGTCCATGTCCTGCACCAGGGGCCCCATACTCTCCAGCACAGTGTCCATGTCCTGCACCAGGGGCCCCATACTCTCCAGCACAGAGTCCATGTCCTGCACCAGGGGCCCCATACTCTCCAGCACAGAGTCCATGTCCTGCACCAGGGGCCCCATACTCTCCAGCACAGAGTCCATGTCCTGCACCAGGGGCCCCATACTCTCCAGCACAGAGTCCATGTCCTGCACCAGGGGCCCCATACTCTCCAGCACAGTGTCCATGTCCTGCACCAGGGGCCCATACTCTCCAGCACAGTGTCCATGTCCTGCACCAGGGGCCCATACTCTCCAGCACAGTGTCCATGTCCTGCACCAGGGGCCCCATACTCTCCAGCACAGAGTCCATGTCCTGCACCAGGGGCCCCATACTCTCCAGCACAGTGTCCATGTCCTGCACCAGGGGCCCCATACTCTCCAGCACAGAGTCCATGTCCTGCACCAGGGGCCCCATACTCTCCAGCACAGAGTCCATGTCCTGCACCAGGGGCCCCATACTCTCCAGCACAGTGTCCATGTCCTGCACCAGGGGCCCATACTCTCCAGCACAGTGTCCATGTCCTGCACCAGAGGCCCCATACTCTCCAGCACAGTGTCCATGTCCTGCACCAGGGGCCCCATACTCTCCAGCACAGAGTCCATGTCCTGCACCAGGGGCCCCATACTCTCCAGCACAGTGTCCATGTCCTGCACCAGGGGCGCCATACTCTCCAGCACAGAGTCCATGTCCTGCACCAGGGGCCCCATACTCTCCAGCACAGTGTCCATGTCCTGCACCAGGGGCCCCATACTCTCCAGCACAGAGTCCATGTCCTGCACCAGGGGCCCCATACTCTCCAGCACAGAGTCCATGTCCTGCACCAGGGGCCCCATACTCTCCAGCACAGTGTCCATGTCCTGCACCAGGGGCCCCATACTCTCCAGCACAGTGTCCATGTCCTGCACCAGAGGCCCCATACTCTCCAGCACAGTGTCCATGTCCTGCACCAGGGGCCCCATACTCTCCAGCACAGAGTCCATGTCCTGCACCAGGGGCCCCATACTCTCCAGCACAGAGTCCATGTCCTGCACCAGGGGCCCCATACTCTCCAGCACAGTGTCCATGTCCTACACCAGGGGCCCCATACTCTCCAGCACAGAGTCCATGTCCTGCACCAGGGGCCCCATACTCTCCAGCACAGTGTCCATGTCCTGCACCAGGGGCCCCACACTCTCCAGCACCGAGTCCATGTCCTGCACCAGGGGCCCCATACTCTCCAGCACAGAGTCCATGTCCTGCACCAGGGGCCCCATACTCTCCAGCACAGAGTCCATGTCCTGCACCAGGGGCCCCATACTCTCCAGCACAGAGTCCATGTCCTGCACCAGAGGCCCCATACTCTCCAGCACAGTGTCCATGTCCTGCACCAGGGGCCCCACACTCTCCAGCACAGAGTCCATGTCCTGCACCAGAGGCCCCATACTCTCCAGCACAGTGTCCATGCCCTGCACCAGGGGCCCCATACTCTCCAGCACAGAGTCCATGTCCTGCACCAGGGGCCCCATACTCTCCAGCACAGAGTCCATGTCCTGCACCAGAGGCCCCATACTCTCCAGCACAGTGTCCATGTCCTGCACCAGGGACCCCATACTCTCCAGCACAGTGTCCATGTCCTGCACCAGGGGCCCCATACTCTCCAGCACAGTGTCCATGTCCTGCACCAGGGGCCCCATACTCTCCAGCACAGAGTCCATGTCCTGCACCAGAGGCCCCATACTCTCCAGCACAGAGTCCATGTCCTGCACCAGGGGCCCCATACTCTCCAGCACAGAGTCCATGTCCTGCACCAGGGGCCCCATACTCTCCAGCACAGAGCCCATGTCCTGCACCAGGGGCCCCACACTCTCCAGCACAGAGTCCATGTCCTGCACCAGGGGCCCCACACTCTCCAGCACAGTGTCCATGTCCTGCACCAGGGGCCCCATACTCTCCAGCACAGTGTCCATGTCCTGCACCAGGGGCCCCACACTCTCCAGCACAGAGTCCATGTCCTGCACCAGGGGCCCCACACTCTCCAGCACAGAGTCCATGTCCTGCACCAGGGGCCCCACACTCTCCAGCACAGTGTCCATGTCCTGCACCAGGGGCCCCATACTCTCCAGCACAGTGTCCATGTCCTGCACCAGGGGCCCCATACTCTCCAGCACAGAGTCCATGTCCTGCACCAGGGGCCCCATACTCTCCAGCACAGAGTCCATGTCCTGCACCAGGGGCCCCACACTCTCCAGCACAGTGTCCATGTCCTGCACCAGGGGCCCCATACTCTCCAGCACAGAGTCCATGTCCTGCACCAGGGGCCCCATACTCTCCAGCACAGAGTCCATGTCCTGCACCAGGGGCCCCACACTCTCCAGCACAGAGTCCATGTCCTGCACCAGGGGCCCCATACTCTCCAGCACAGAGTCCATGTCCTGCACCAGGGGCCCCATACTCTCCAGCACAGAGTCCATGTCCTGCACCAGGGGCCCCATACTCTCCAGCACAGTGTCCATGTCCTGCACCAGGGGCCCCACACTCTCCAGCACAGAGTCCATGTCCTGCACCAGGGGCCCCATACTCTCCAGCACAGAGTCCATGTCCTGCACCAGGGGCCCCACACTCTCCAGCACAGAGTCCATGTCCTGCACCAGGGGCCCCATACTCTCCAGCACAGAGTCCATGTCCTGCACCAGGGGCCCCATACTCTCCAGCACAGTGTCCATGTCCTGCACCAGAGGCCCCATACTCTCCAGCACAGAGTCCATGTCCTGCACCAGGGGCCCCATACTCTCCAGCACAGAGTCCATGTCCTGCACCAGGGGCCCCACACTCTCCAGCACAGAGTCCATGTCCTGCACCAGGGGCCCCATACTCTCCAGCACAGAGTCCATGTCCTGCACCAGGGGCCCCATACTCTCCAGCACAGTGTCCATGTCCTGCACCAGGGGCCCCATACTCTCCAGCACAGAGTCCATGTCCTGCACCAGGGGCCCCACACTCTCCAGCACAGAGTCCATGTCCTGCACCAGGGGCCCCATACTCTCCAGCACAGAGTCCATGTCCTGCACCAGGGGCCCCATACTCTCCAGCACAGAGTCCATGTCCTGCACCAGGGGCCCCATACTCTCCAGCACAGTGTCCATGTCCTGCACCAGGGGCCCCATACTCTCCAGCACAGAGTCCATGTCCTGCACCAGGGGCCCCATACTCTCCAGCACAGAGTCCATGTCCTGCACCAGGGGCCCCATACTCTCCAGCACAGAGTCCATGTCCTGCACCAGGGGCCCCATACTCTCCAGCACAGAGTCCATGTCCTGCACCAGAGGCCCCATACTCTCCAGCACAGAGTCCATGTCCTGCACCAGGGGCCCCATACTCTCCAGCACAGTGTCCATGTCCTGCACCAGGGGCCCCATACTCTCCAGCACAGAGTCCATGTCCTGCACCAGGGGCCCCATACTCTCCAGCACAGAGTCCATGTCCTGCACCAGGGGCCCCATACTCTCCAGGACAGTGTCCATGTCCTGCACCAGGGGCCCCATACTCTCCAGCACAGAGTCCATGTCCTGCACCAGGGGCCCCACACTCTCCAGCACAGAGTCCATGTCCTGCACCAGGGGCCCCACACTCTCCAGCACAGTGTCCATGTCCTGCACCAGGGGCCCCATACTCTCCAGCACAGTGTCCATGTCCTGCACCAGGGGCCCCATACTCTCCAGCACAGAGTCCATGTCCTGCACCAGGGGCCCCATACTCTCCAGGACAGTGTCCATGTCCTGCACCAGGGGCCCCATACTCTCCAGCACAGAGTCCATGTCCTGCACCAGGGGCCCCATACTCTCCAGCACAGAGTCCATGTCCTGCACCAGGGGCCCCATACTCTCCAGCACAGTGTCCATGTCCTGCACCAGGGACCCCATACTCTCCAGCACAGAGTCCATGTCCTGCACCAGGGGCCCCATACTCTCCAGCACAGAGTCCATGTCCTGCACCAGGGGCACCATACTCTCCAGCACAGAGTCCATGTCCTGCACCAGGGGTCCCATACTCTCCAGCACAGTGTCCATGTCCTGCACCAGGGGCCCCATACTCTCCAGCACAGAGTCCATGTCCTGCACCAGGGGCACCATACTCTCCAGCACAGAGTCCATGTCCTGCACCAGGGGTCCCATACTCTCCAGGACAGTGTCCATGTCCTGCACCAGGGACCCCATACTCTCCAGCACAGAGTCCATGTCCTGCACCAGGGGCCCCATACTCTCCAGCACAGAGTCCATGTCCTGCACCAGAGGCCCCATACTCTCCAGCACAGAGTCCATGTCCTGCACCAGGGGCCCCATACTCTCCAGCACAGTGTCCATGTCCTGCACCAGGGGCCCCATACTCTCCAGCACAGTGTCCATGTCCTGCACCAGGGGCCCCACACTCTCCAGCACAGTGTCCATGTCCTGCACCAGGGGCCCCATACTCTCCAGCACAGAGTCCATGTCCTGCACCAGGGGCCCCATACTCTCCAGCACAGTGTCCATGTCCTGCACCAGGGGCCCCATACTCTCCAGCACAGAGTCCATGTCCTGCACCAGGGGCCCCATACTCTCCAGCACAGTGTCCATGTCCTGCACCAGAGGCCCCATACTCTCCAGCACAGTGTCCATGTCCTGCACCAGGGGCCCCATACTCTCCAGCACAGTGTCCATGTCCTGCACCAGGGGCCCCATACTCTCCAGCACAGAGTCCATGTCCTGCACCAGGGGCCCCATACTCTCCAGCACAGTGTCCATGTCCTGCACCAGAGGCCCCATACTCTCCAGCACAGAGTCCATGTCCTGCACCAGAGGCCCCATACTCTCCAGCACAGTGTCCATGTCCTGCACCAGGGGCCCCACACTCTCCAGCACAGTGTCCATGTCCTGCACCAGGGGCCCCATACTCTCCAGCACAGTGTCCATGCCCTGCACCAGGGGCCCCATACTCTCCAGCACAGAGTCCATGTCCTGCACCAGAGGCCCATACTCTCCAGCACAGTGTCCATGTCCTGCACCAGGGGCCCCATACTCTCCAGCACAGAGTCCATGTCCTGCACCAGAGGCCCCATACTCTCCAGCACAGTGTCCATGCCCTGCACCAGGGCCCCATACTCTCCAGCACAGAGTCCATGTCCTGCACCAGGGGCCCCACACTCTCCAGCACAGAGTCCATGTCCTGCACCAGGGGCCCCATACTCTCCAGCACAGAGTCCATGTCCTGCACCAGGGGCCCCATACTCTCCAGCACAGAGTCCATGTCCTGCACCAGGGGCCCCATACTCTCCAGCACAGAGTCCATGCCCTGCACCAGGGGCCCCATACTCTCCAGCACAGAGTCCATGTCCTGCACCAGGGGTCCCACACTCTCCAGCACAGAGTCCATGTCCTGCACCAGGGGCCCCATACTCTCCAGCACAGTGTCCATGTCCTGCACCAGAGGCCCCATACTCTCCAGCACAGAGTCCATGTCCTGCACCAGGGGCCCCATACTCTCCAGCACAGAGTCCATGTCCTGCACCAGGGGCCCCATACTCTCCAGCACAGTGTCCATGTCCTGCACCAGGGGCCCCATACTCTCCAGCACAGAGTCCATGTCCTGCACCAGGGGCCCCATACTCTCCAGCACAGAGTCCATGTCCTGCACCAGGGGCCCCATACTCTCCAGCACAGTGTCCATGTCCTGCACCAGGGGCCCCACACTCTCCAGCACAGTGTCCATGTCCTGCACCAGGGGCCCCATACTCTCCAGCACAGAGTCCATGTCCTGCACCAGGGGCCCCATACTCTCCAGCACAGTGTCCATGTCCTGCACCAGGGGCCCCACACTCTCCAGCACAGAGTCCATGTCCTGCACCAGGGGCCCCATACTCTCCAGCACAGAGTCCATGTCCTGCACCAGGGCCCCCATACTCTCCAGCACAGTGTCCATGTCCTGCACCAGGGGCCCCATACTCTCCAGCACAGAGTCCATGTCCTGCACCAGAGGCCCCATACTCTCCAACACAGAGTCCATGTCCTGCACCAGGGGCGCCATACTCTCCAGCACAGTGTCCATGTCCTGCACCAGGGGCCCCATACTCTCCAGCACAGAGTCCATGTCCTGCACCAGAGGCCCCATACTCTCCAGCACAGAGTCCATGTCCTGCACCAGAGGCCCCATACTCTCCAGCACAGAGCCCATGTCCTGCACCAGGGGCCCCATACTCTCCAGCACAGAGTCCATGTCCTGCACCAGGGGCCCCATACTCTCCAGCACAGAGTCCATGTCCTGCACCAGAGGCCCCATACTCTCCAGCACAGAGCCCATGTCCTGCACCAGGGGCGCCATACTCTCCAGCACAGAGTCCATGTCCTGCACCAGGGGCCCCATACTCTCCAGCACAGAGTCCATGTCCTGCACCAGGGGCCCCATACTCTCCAGCACAGAGTCCATGTCCTGCACCAGAGGCCCCATACTCTCCAGCACAGAGCCCATGTCCTGCACCAGGGGCCCCATACTCTCCAGCACAGAGTCCATGTCCTGCACCAGGGGCCCCATACTCTCCAGCACAGAGTCCATGTCCTGCACCAGGGGCGCCATACTCTCCAGCACAGTGTCCATGTCCTGCACCAGGGGCCCCATACTCTCCAGCACAGAGTCCATGTCCTGCACCAGGGGCCCCATACTCTCCAGCACAGAGTCCATGTCCTGCACCAGGGGCCCCATACTCTCCAGCACAGAGTCCATGTCCTGCACCAGAGGCCCCACACTCTCCAGCACAGTGTCCATGTCCTGCACCAGGGGCCCCATACTCTCCAGCACAGTGTCCATGTCCTGCACCAGGGGCCCCATACTCTCCAGCACAGAGTCCATGTCCTGCACCAGGGGCCCCATACTCTCCAGCACAGTGTCCATGTCCTGCACCAGGGTCCCCATACTCTCCAGCACAGAGTCCATGTCCTGCACCAGGGGCCCCATACTCTCCAGCACAGTGTCCATGTCCTGCACCAGGGGCCCCATACTCTCCAGCACAGTGTCCATGTCCTGCACCAGGGTCCCCACACTCTCCAGCACAGTGTCCATGTCCTGCACCAGGGGCCCCATACTCTCCAGCACAGTGTCCATGTCCTGCACCAGGGGCCCCATACTCTCCAGCACAGAGTCCATGTCCTGCACCAGGGGCCCCACACTCTCCAGCACAGAGTCCATGTCCTGCACCAGAGGCCCCATACTCTCCAGCACAGAGCCCATGTCCTGCACCAGGGGCCCCATACTCTCCAGCACAGAGTCCATGTCCTGCACCAGGGGCCCCATACTCTCCAGCACAGAGTCCATGTCCTGCACCAGAGGCCCCATACTCTCCAGCACAGAGCCCATGTCCTGCACCAGGGGCGCCATACTCTCCAGCACAGAGTCCATGTCCTGCACCAGGGGCCCCATACTCTCCAGCACAGAGTCCATGTCCTGCACCAGGGGCCCCATACTCTCCAGCACAGAGTCCATGTCCTGCACCAGAGGCCCCATACTCTCCAGCACAGAGCCCATGTCCTGCACCAGGGGCCCCATACTCTCCAGCACAGAGTCCATGTCCTGCACCAGGGGCCCCATACTCTCCAGCACAGAGTCCATGTCCTGCACCAGGGGCGCCATACTCTCCAGCACAGTGTCCATGTCCTGCACCAGGGGCCCCATACTCTCCAGCACAGAGTCCATGTCCTGCACCAGGGGCCCCATACTCTCCAGCACAGAGTCCATGTCCTGCACCAGGGGCCCCATACTCTCCAGCACAGAGTCCATGTCCTGCACCAGAGGCCCCACACTCTCCAGCACAGTGTCCATGTCCTGCACCAGGGGCCCCATACTCTCCAGCACAGTGTCCATGTCCTGCACCAGGGGCCCCATACTCTCCAGCACAGAGTCCATGTCCTGCACCAGGGGCCCCATACTCTCCAGCACAGTGTCCATGTCCTGCACCAGGGTCCCCATACTCTCCAGCACAGAGTCCATGTCCTGCACCAGAGGCCCCATACTCTCCAGCACAGAGTCCATGTCCTGCACCAGGGGCCCCATACTCTCCAGCACAGTGTCCATGTCCTGCACCAGGGGCCCCATACTCTCCAGCACAGAGTCCATGTCCTGCACCAGGGGCCCCATACTCTCCAGCACAGAGTCCATGTCCTGCACCAGGGGCCCCATACTCTCCAGCACAGTGTCCATGTCCTGCACCAGGGGCCCCATACTCTCCAGCACAGTGTCCATGTCCTGCACCAGAGGCCCCATACTCTCCAGCACAGTGTCCATGTCCTGCACCAGGGGCCCCATACTCTCCAGCACAGAGTCCATGTCCTGCACCAGAGGCCCCATACTCTCCAGCACAGTGTCCATGTCCTGCACCAGGGGCCCCATACTCTCCAGCACAGTGTCCATGTCCTGCACCAGGGGCCCCATACTCTCCAGCACAGAGTCCATGTCCTGCACCAGAGGCCCCATACTCTCCAGCACAGAGTCCATGTCCTGCACCAGGGGCCCCATACTCTCCAGCACAGTGTCCATGTCCTGCACCAGGGGCCCCATACTCTCCAGCACAGTGTCCATGTCCTGCACCAGGGGCCCCATACTCTCCAGCACAGTGTCCATGTCCTGCACCAGGGGCCCCATACTCTCCAGCACAGAGTCCATGTCCTGCACCAGGGGCCCCATACTCTCCAGCACAGAGTCCATGTCCTGCACCAGGGGCCCCATACTCTCCAGCACAGAGTCCATGTCCTGCACCAGGGGCCCCATACTCTCCAGCACAGAGTCCATGTCCTGCACCAGAGGCCCCATACTCTCCAGCACAGAGTCCATGTCCTGCACCAGGGGCCCCATACTCTCCAGCACAGAGTCCATGTCCTGCACCAGGGCCCCCATACTCTCTAGCACAGAGTCCATGTCCTGCACCAGGGGCCCCATACTCTCCAGCACAGAGTCCATGTCCTGCACCAGGGGCCCCATACTCTCTAGCACAGAGTCCATGTCCTGCACCAGGGACCCCATACTCTCCAGCACAGAGTCCATGTCCTGCACCAGGGGCCCCATACTCTCCAGCACAGAGTCCATGTCCTGCACCAGGGACCCCATACTCTCCAGCACAGAGTCCATGTCCTGCACCAGGGGCCCCATACTCTCCAGCACAGAGTCCATGTCCTGCACCAGGGGCCCCACACTCTCCAGCACAGAGTCCATGTCCTGCACCAGGGGCCCCATACTCTCCAGCACAGAGTCCATGTCCTGCACCAGGGGCCCCATACTCTCCAGCACAGAGTCCATGTCCTGCACCAGGGGCCCCATACTCTCCAGCACAGAGTCCATGTCCTGCACCAGGGACCCTGTGAGGCAAACCCTGGGATATGAAGATGAATTATGACTTCCAGTCATAATCGCTCTCATCACTCCATGGCAGTGCCCCCTCCCTTCTTGTTCTCAATGTCCACCATCTGGGAAGGTGTCACATCCCACTTACACCTCCAACAGCCATCTCCTGTGATATGGAGATTAGGTGATGTGGGAACAATGGACACAGGATGACTCCCTGCCGTGACCCTGTAGTAGGGGCTGCTATCTAATTAGCAAGGCTATGGAAGTATCCAGACAGAACGACCCCAGTAAAAAATGGTTCATATCTCGCAAGCCATATTTCCGATAAATATGGCAACCATAAAAATGGTGTCTCCGCATGCGGACGATGCTGGCACACCCTTTTTATGGGAGCAGGACCTGGGGAAATACCCCAGGCGTGATATCAGCCAATGGGGAACTAGTAGACAAGTCATGAGTCCTCTCGTTCTGTAGCTAAATTCATAGCTGTCACAATGAGAGCGTCGGCGTCCGCCTACGACGCTCCCAGGCCAAGTTATGGCCATATTCCATGTTGTGGATTTTGTCCATAACTCCAGCCAGGGGTGGAGCAGTGCTCCCTCTGAGGTCACTAAGGTAGGAGGGGACCTGGATTTGCCCAGGTTGATAACCCTACTTCGGCCATTTTCCAGTGTTCTTTCGCTGTGGGTCACGTGCAGGAAACATCTGTGGGAGTTCCTAGAAACCTGGTCTACAGCGCCCCCCTGTGGCCAGACGCACAAGGTAACTGATTGAATTGCATACCTGTTTGTAAACCATGCTTTATCTGTAACTGTACTCTGACATATGTATATTCTGTAGATTCCCTATTGTATATATTGTAGTTTCTAGTGTGCTTTAGGCTGATTAAATTATATAATTAATCTTGGGCTGTTCTGTTATCTCGATCTTGAATCCCACGTCTGTGTGTTCGGCTAATAGTTACCGTGAAGCGGTTGGTGGCAGCGAGTTGTGCCAAGGATTATTGTGGGGAGGCCAGTGAGATTCGGGAAGATATTATATATTCCGCCCGCGGAGGTCGGGGGAATATATACCTTACTCTCACCGGGGACCCTTCAATAATCGGCATAAGTAGTATAGCGGCCTCCTTGCTTATTGTCGGGCAATTCCATAATTGGCCTGACTATAAGAGGGGCGCTAGAGAGCGCGTCACGTGCTCTGTCTGTCGGTCGGGAGGTATAAAGGAGGGGTGACCCCCACTTGTTACCCCCCGATTGTGACGTACTGGTAGCCAGCGCGGGGGATTTCTGAGTGACCCCCCGGTGGTTTGTGACATATTGGTGGCAAGCGGTGGGATCGAGATAATAGTGTGTGTGAGTGTGAGACCCATACTCCCAGACACTAAAGACTGCCTGCAGCAGCTGTGGCTGCTGGGGTCTTCAGACTAGCTCAACACTAGAGTGTCAGAGTGCAGATACTGTAAGGTGTGTGGAGGCATCAGGTGTCAGTTCTGTGTCAGTGACCAAAGTCTGCAAGAATGGCTGAGAGCACCAGGAGCAAAGCCAAAGGAATGGCCGATGCTCAGGCCAGAGACGATGAGGAGGTTGTCCACGAGCCCTCCAAGAGCCCGACGCCAGAGAACAGCTCTGCAGAGGACATCGCACAACCTGGCACTGCTGGACAAAATGAGGAGGAGCTCGCCCAAGGGTCCTCAACGAGCCAGATGCCAGCCCTCCGCTCTGCAATGGACAGTGAATCACCAGGCTCCGCAGCGGGCCGCAGATCACCACGTGCCATTCCACCGAGCCTGGGAGGCTCGGATAGCCTTCTTCAAATGGCTATGGCCCTTCTCCAGGCTGGAGACCAGGAGGGCTACAAGGAACTCCTGGCAGAGCGCAGGGCAGAGCGGCAGGCAGCGCGTGAAGAGCGCCAGGCAGAGCGTGAGGCTGCGGAGCGACGGCAACAGGCAGACCGTGACCACCAGCTGCAGCTAGCTCAGCTCCGGCCCTCATCAGCCACACGTGACCTTCAAGACACCAAACTTCCAAAGGTCCGTGTTGAGGACTTCCCAGTGCTGGAGAAGGATGGAGACTTGGACTCTTTCTTGACTGCTTTTGAACAGACTTGCTTGCAGCACCATCTGGACAAGGAGCAGTGGGCCAAATACCTGACCCCCCGTTTAAGGGGTAAGGCCCTGGATATCCTTGGGGACTTGCCTGCTGAGGCAGATCAGGGCTACGACACCATCAAGCGGGCCCTGATCCAACAGTACAACCTCACCCCAGAGTCCTACCGCAAGAAGTTCCGGAGCCTACAGAAGGGACCAAAGGACTCCTGGGCTGACCACAGGCGAGCACTTGCCCGAGCTGCCGACCACTGGACCCAAGGCCTGCAGCTTTCCACCGGACCGGAGATCCTGGACTTGTTCATCACGGAGCAACTCTTGTGGAACTGCCCTGAGGATCTCCGCCAGTTCATCCGAGACCAGAAGCCAAAGGGGTCCACGGCTACAGCTGCCCTGGCCGATGACTACACCAACAATCGGGCTCCGGAAGCCAGGAGAGCAGCCACCAGCAGCACCTGGAGAGGGGGTAAGATGAATTCTGCGACTGCCCCACCTGCCCCTAGACTGCAGGGGGTGTCCCCCTCAACTCCCCTCTCCAGGCCCGTGGCGGAACCAAGACGGTGCCACCAGTGCAACCTACCTGGACACTTCAAGGCCATGTGCCCTCAGCGTCCCAAGGCCCCGGCTCCGTCCCCGTCCCAAGGGCCGCCCAAGGTGTATTGTGTGGGTGGGGGTGGTGGTAGGTCCCTGGACAGCTTCCAACCTGTCACCGTCGGCCGGTCTGTGACCATAGGACTGCGAGACAGCGCCTCGGAGGTGACTCTGGTGCGGCCTGAGATGGTGTCCCCCCAAGACTTGATCCCTGGAAAAACCCTCGCTGTCTCCGGGATTGGAGGCACTGACCCGGCGCTGCCTGTTGCTGACATTTATGTGGACTGGGGCGCAGGGCGGGGGGTGAGGGAGGTGGGGGTAACTGATCGGATCCCTGCAAACGTGCTACTTGGGACAGATTTGGGGCAGATAACCTCCCAGTTTGGGCCCCCCCCAAGGGCTGAACCTTCAGCCCGTACTGACATGACTCCTAACAATGTTAATGTGTTATCTATGAATGATGTAAGGGAGGAGGGAGTGAACTCTGATATTTCTGCTTGCATAGACACCATAGACACACACTCAGCTGCAGCTGTGACAGGGGAGGGGGTCAGAGAAAGGTGTGACAATGCCTCTACAAGTAACCAGCCTGTGAGCTGGGATCTGTTGCCCTCTGCAGGGATAAGCAGAGAGCAGGGTGCTGCAGGGGGAGGACCAGTGTGTGGGGTGGGGGCTACCACAGCAAATGTGGGGTCCCCAGAGATTTCACAGCGGGGTTCTGTTGCTGCAGGAGGGGAACAGGCAGGTAAGATTGGGGCCGGTCCAGGAGCGGAAGTGCTCCCAGGTAAGATCTCGGTGCATGGTTCCCCCACAACCGGGGTGTCAGGAAGCCAGGTAGGTCTGCCTGAACCGGCGACTTGGTCAGGAACGGAGGAGGAGCAGGCACGACCCACGGTCGCAGCGGCTGTGGCCGCTGTCACCCGCAGTGGGAGTGCTGGAAGCCAAGGGGCCTCCCGGAGGTCCGATAGCTCTTCCCCTTCTGACCAAGTGGCAGCCGAGTCAGGTGGAGGCCAGGACCCAGGTCCCGGGGTACTGACCGAAGATGTGACAGTCTCGTCGATTCTGGCCACATCTAGTCAGGGGTTTCAGGCAGCGTTAGAAGCTGACGACAGCCTGAAAGCTCTTAAGGAGCAGGCGGCACAGCCTCCCTCGGACTCGGACCCGGAGCGAGTGGTCTGGGACCAAGGACGGCTGTACCGGGCCACGGTCCAGCAGGGTTCACCGGAGGCGTGGCCCAGGGACCGACAGTTGGTGGTACCCTATCCGTTCCGGACGGAGTTGTTGCGGATCGCACATGAGATTCCGATGGCCGGACACCTAGGGATCGCTAAGACCAAGGCCAGGTTGAACCAGCATTTCTACTGGCCAAAAATGGGGGCCGATGTGGCTGCCTACTGCCGTTCGTGTGAAACCTGTCAGAGAGTGGGGAAGGCGGGGCCACACCCCAAAGCCCCACTAGTATCTCTGCCAATCATCGATGAGCCTTTCAGGAGGGTGGCTGTGGATCTGGTCGGCCCGCTGGCCATCCCCAGTAGCTCCGGGAAACGCTTCATACTGACGGTAGTGGACTATGCCACCCGGTACCCAGAAGCAGTGGCCTTGTCGTCCATTCGGGCTGACAAGGTGGCCACCGCATTGCTGGAGATTTTCTCCCGAGTGGGTTTTCCCCAGGAAATGCTCACTGACCGGGGGACCCAATTCATGTCCCAGCTGATGGAGGCCCTCTGTAAGCAAGTCCAGGTGCGACATCTGGTGGCCAGCCCGTACCATCCACAGACTAATGGCCTGTGCGAGCGGTTTAATGGCACCTTAAAGCAGATGCTTAAGATGTTGGTCGACTCCCATGGGCGTGACTGGGAGCGGTATCTCCCACACCTGTTATTTGCTTACCGGGAGGTTCCACAGGCCTCAACAGGATTCTCACCGTTTGAGCTCCTGTACGGGCGACGTGTGCGGGGCCCCTGGCTCTGGTGAAAGAGGCTTGGGAAGGGGATTTGGCCACCCCTGGAGTGTCGGTTATCGAGTATGTCATGCGCTTCCGGGACAAAATGCAGACCTTGACGCAACTGGTACGCGACAATATGGCTCAAGCCCAGGCCGATCAGAAGCGTTGGTACGACCAGAACGCTTGTGAGAGGACCTACCAAGTGGGTCAAAAGGTGTGGGTACTGGTCCCCGTACCACAGGACAAGCTTCAGGCAGCCTGGGAAGGCCCATACCTCGTGTACCAGCAGCTCAACCCTGTGACGTACCTGGTCACCCTGGACCCTGCTCGTGGAAGGCGGAAGCCCTTCCATGTGAACATGATGAAGGCACATCATGAGCGGGAGGCATGTGCGCTCCCCGTGTGCAACCTGCCCGAGGAGGGAGAAGCGGAGACCCTCTTGGATATGCTAGCCCAGGTTAGGGCAGGCGGATCCATTGAGGATGTGGAGGTTGGCCACCAGCTCTTGGAGGACCAACGGTCCCAGCTGTGGGCCACCCTACACCCCTTCCGGGGGTTGTTTACCAACCAGCCCGGAAGGACTGACTTGGCTGTCCATCACGTGGACACTGGGGATCATCCCCCGATCCGGCGTTCAGCATATCGGGTCTCCCTGGAGGTGCAGCAACACATGCGCCAGGAGATTGACGAGATGCTGAAGCTGGGGGTGATCCAGGCATCCAACAGCGCTTGGGCCTCGCCTGTAGTCCTCGTCCCTAAGAAGGACCGAACCACTCGGTTCTGCGTGGACTACAGGGGGCTCAATGCTGTCACGGTCGCCGATGCGTACCCAATGCCACGCATCGATGACCTGCTCGATCAGTTGGCCGGGGCTCAGTACCTGACCATCATGGATCTGAGCCGGGGATATTGGCAGATCCCCCTGACTCGCAAGGCCAGGGAACGCTCTGCCTTTATCACCCCATTTGGACTGTACGAGTCCACGGTGATGCCATTCGGGATGAGGAATGCCCCTGCCACCTTCCAGCGGATGGTCGACACCCTGCTCAAGGGACTTGAAGGGTACGCGGCCGCGTACCTGGATGACATTGCCGTCTTCAGTCCCACCTGGGAAGATCACCTAGAGCATCTAGCACAGGTGCTCAGGCGGATCCACCAGGCAGGTTTGACCATCAAGCCGGGAAAGTGTCAGCTGGCCATGAGCGAGGTCCAGTACCTCGGTCACCGGGTAGGCGGGAGAACACTGAAGCCCGAGCCTGAGAAAGTGGAAGCCATCGCATCCTGGCCCACCCCCAGGACCAAGAAGCAGGTGATGTCCTTCTTGGTGACCGCTGGGTACTATAGGAGGTTTGTTCCATGCTATAGTAGCCTGGCAAAGCCCTTGACGGACCTCACCAAGAAGAAGCTGCCCTCTGCAGTCGATTGGACAATGGACTGCGAGACAGCCTTCCGGGCCCTAAAGGACGCCCTGTCCAGCCCGCCCGTGCTACAGGCAGCCGACTTCACGCGGCCGTTTGTAGTACAGACCGACGCCAGTGACTTCGGCCTCGGTGCGGTGCTCAGCCAGGTGGACTCTGCGAGCCAAGAGCACCCAGTCTTGTACCTGAGCAGGAAGCTGTTACCAAGGGAAGTGGCCTATTCCACGATGGAGAAGGAGTGCCTGGCCATAGTGTGGGCCCTGCAGCGTCTGCAACCCTATCTATACGGGCGCCACTTCATCGTGGAGACGGACCACAATCCCCTCAGCTGGTTGCACACCGTCTCTGGGACGAATGGGCGATTGTTGCGATGGAGCCTTGCGCTCCAGCAATACAACTTCACCATTCGCCACAAAAGGGGCCGTGACCACGGTAACGCAGACGGGCTGTCCCGACAAGGAGAGGTCGCGGACGGGCGCACGGGGGAACACCGGAGTGTGCTGCCCCCTAGCGCCCTCAAAAGGGGGGAGGTGTGAGGCAAACCCTGGGATATGAAGATGAATTATGACTTCCAGTCATAATCGCTCTCATCACTCCATGGCAGTGCCCCCTCCCTTCTTGTTCTCAATGTCCACCATCTGGGAAGGTGTCACATCCCACTTACACCTCCAACAGCCATCTCCTGTGATATGGAGATTAGGTGATGTGGGAACAATGGACACAGGATGACTCCCTGCCGTGACCCTGTAGTAGGGGCTGCTATCTAATTAGCAAGGCTATGGAAGTATCCAGACAGAACGACCCCAGTAAAAAATGGTTCATATCTCGCAAGCCATATTTCCGATAAATATGGCAACCATAAAAATGGTGTCTCCGCATGCGGACGATGCTGGCACACCCTTTTTATGGGAGCAGGACCTGGGGAAATACCCCAGGCGTGATATCAGCCAATGGGGAACTAGTAGACAAGTCATGAGTCCTCTCGTTCTGTAGCTAAATTCATAGCTGTCACAATGAGAGCGTCGGCGTCCGCCTACGACGCTCCCAGGCCAAGTTATGGCCATATTCCATGTTGTGGATTTTGTCCATAACTCCAGCCAGGGGTGGAGCAGTGCTCCCTCTGAGGTCACGAAGGTAGGAGGGGACCTGGATTTGCCCAGGTTGATAACCCTACTTCGGCCATTTTCCAGTGTTCTTTCGCTGGGGGTCACGTGCAGGAAACATCTGTGGGAGTTCCTAGAAACCTGGTCTACAGCGCCCCCCTGTGGCCAGACGCACAAGGTAACTGATTGAATTTGCATACCTGTTTGTAAACCATGCTTTATCTGTAACTGTACTCTGACATATGTATATTCTGTAGATTCCCTATTGTATATATTGTAGTTTCTAGTGTGCTTTAGGCTGATTAAATTATATAATTAATCTTGGGTTGTTCTGTTATCTCGATCTTGAATCCCACGTCTGTGTGTTCGGCTAATAGTTACCGTGAAGCGGTTGGTGGCAGCGAGTTTGTGCCAAGGATTATTGTGGGGAGGCCAGTGAGATTCGGGGAGATTTTATATATTCCGCCCGCGGAGGTCGGGGGAATATATACCTTACTCTCACCGGGGACCCTTCAATAATCGGCATAAGTAGTATAGCGGCCTCCTTGCTTATTGTCGGGCAATTCCATAATTGGCCTGACTATAAGAGGGGCGCTAGAGAGCGCGTCACGTGCTCTGTCTGTCGGTCGGGAGGTATAAAGGAGGGGTGACCCCCACTTGTTACCCCCCGATTGTGACGTACTGGTAGCCAGCGCGGGGGATTTCTGAGTGACCCCCCCGGTGGTTTGTGACAGACCCCATACTCTCCAGCACAGAGTCCATGTCCTGCACCAGGGGCCCCATACTCTCCAGCACAGAGTCCATGTCCTGCACCAGGGGCCCCATACTCTCCAGCACAGAGTCCATGTCCTGCACCAGGGGCCCCATACTCTCCAGCACAGTGTCCATGTCCTGCACCAGGGGCCCCATACTCTCCAGCACAGAGTCCATGTCCTGCACCAGGTGCCCCATACTCTCCAGCACAGAGTCCATGTCCTGCACCAGAGGCCCCACACTCTCCAGCACAGAGTCCATGTCCTGCACCAGGGCCATATACTCTCCAGCACAGTGTCCACGTCCTGCACCAGGGTCCCCATACTCTCCAGCACAGAGTCCACGTCCTGCACCAGGGGCCCCATACTCTCCAGCACAGAGTCCATGTCCTGCACCAGGGGCCCCACACTCTCCAGCACAGTGTCCATGTCCTGCACCAGGGGCCCCATACTCTCCAGCACAGTGTCCATGTCCTGCACCAGGGGCCCCACACTCTCCAGCACAGTGTCCATGTCCTGCACCAGGGGCCCCATACTCTCCAGCACAGAGTCCATGTCCTGCACCAGGGGCGCCATACTCTCCAGCACAGTGTCCATGTCCTGCACCAGGGGCCCCACACTCTCCATCACAGAGTCCATGTCCTGCACCAGGGGCCCCACACTCTCCAGCACAGAGTCCATGTCCTGCACCAGGGGCCCCACACTCTCCAGCACAGAGTCCATGCCCTGCACCAGGGGCCCCATACTCTCCAGCACAGAGTCCATGTCCTGCACCAGGGGCCCCATACTCTCCAGCACAGAGTCCATGTCCTGCACCAGGGGCCCCATACTCTCCAGCACAGAGTCCATGTCCTGCACCAGGGGCCCCATACTCTCCAGCACAGAGTCCATGTCCTGCACCAGGGGCCCCATACTCTCCAGCACAGTGTCCATGTCCTGCACCAGGGGCCCCATACTCTCCAGCACAGAGTCCATGTCCTGCACCAGAGGCCCCATACTCTCCAGCACAGAGTCCATGTCCTGCACCAGGGGCCCCATACTCTCCAGCACAGTGTCCATGTCCTGCACCAGAGGCCCCATACTCTCCAGCACAGAGTCCATGTCCTGCACCAGGGGCCCCATACTCTCCAGCACAGAGTCCATGTCCTGCACCAGGGGCCCCACACTCTCCAGCACAGTGTCCATGTCCTGCACCAGGGGCCCCATACTCTCCAGCACAGTGTCCATGTCCTGCACCAGGGGCCCCATACTCTCCAGCACAGAGTCCATGTCCTGCACCAGGGGCCCCATACTCTCCAGCACAGTGTCCATGTCCTGCACCAGGGGCCCCATACTCTCCAGCACAGTGTCCATGTCCTGCACCACACTCGCCAGCTCCAAACCCTTTTTGTTCAGTCTCTGGTCACACGCAGAGGTCAGGTGAGGATCTAAAGTGGCCCTTAGATTGTAGAGACAGTCTATCTCCGCCTGCAGCATGCCTTTCATCGACTGTAACTCACCCAGTCTTCTGAGTAGTCCGGGCATCTCCTCCGCTAGCTGCGGCTCGGGTACACACACTGTCTCCACAGCTTCAGGCTTGGCCACAGGTGCAGGGACCTTGAATACAGGCTTGTTACAGGCCTCCACCACAGATGTCTGCATGGTGGTCTTGCTGGACCCAGGCACTGGGACTTGCTTACCGCTGGCACTGGACTGCGACCTGGTGCTGCCTGAGCTCGCCATGCCGGACACCACATGCTGCTGCTGGAGATTCTCTTGCAGGGTCTGCTTCTCCAAAGATGTCCTCTGTCTGCGGCCGGAGAGCTGAGCTGCACACCTGATGGTGATGGAGGCTGAGCTGCGGCTGGAGCTGTGCACTGACCGGGGCTTCTCTGCAGGAATCACAACACTGCTCACTTTGCTGCATTTCTTTAGGGACATATTCCGGCTTCTTTGCTGCACTTGGAGCTGGTTTTCCTCCCAAAACATTACACACCGATTCCTTAGATTCTCCTTTCCTGCTGGAGCTTTGTGCAACATTCACAGGTCTCACAGCGACTCTGGGGGTGGTATTCCCAATGGAAGAGGCCTGGGAGCCGTGTCCCAGTGTAGGCCGGGAAGCCTGGGCCTTGCCTGGGGAGCTTCCCCGCCCAGGGGGGCCCCGCCCTGCTCCAGACATCAGGAGAACTGCTCAACACAACCTCACAGCTTGGGGGCAGTATTATAGTAGTTATATTCTTGTATATAGGGGCAGTATTATAGTAGTTATATTCTTGTATATAGGAGCAGTATTATAGCAGTTATATTCTTGTATATAGGGGGCAGTATTATAGTAGTTATATTCTTGTATATAGGGGCAGTATTATAGTAGTTATATTCTTGTATATAGGGGCAGTATTATAGTAGTTATATTCTTGTATATAGGGGCAGTATTATAGCAGTTATATTCTTGTACATAGGGGCAGTATTATAGCAGTTATATTCTTGTACATAGGGGCAGTATTATAGTAGTTATATTCTTGTACATAGGAGCAGTATTATAGTAGTTATATTCTTGTATATGGGGGGCAGTATTATAGTAGTTATATTCTTGTATATAGGGGCAGTATTATAGTAGTTATATTCTTGTATATAGGAGGCAGTATTATAGTAGTTATATTCTTGTACATAGGGGGCAGTATTATAGCAGTTATATTCTTGTATATAGGGGCAGTATTATAGCAGTTATATTCTTGTACATAGGGGGCAGTATTATAGTAGTTATATTCTTGTACATAGGGGGCAGTATTATAGCAGTTATATTCTTGTATATAGGGGCAGTATTATAGCAGTTATATTCTTGTATATAGGGGCAGTATTATAGCAGTTATATTCTTGTATATAGGAGCAGTATTATAGTAGTTATATTCTTGTATATAGGAGCAGTATTATAGTACTTATATTCTTGTATATAGGGGCAGTATTATAGCAGTTATATTCTTGTACATAGGGGGCAGTATTATAGTAGTTATATTCTTGTACATAGGGGGCAGTATTATAGTAGTTATATTCTTGTACATAGGGGCAGTATTATAGTAGTTATATTCTTGTACATAGGGGGCAGTATTACAGTAGTTATATTCTTGTACATAGGGGCAGTATTATAGTAGTTATATTCTTGTACATAGGGGGCAGTATTATAGTAGTTATATTCTTGTATATAGGAGCAGTATTATAGTAGTTATATTCTTGTACATAGGAGCAGTATTATAGTAGTTATATTCTTGTACATAGGGGGCAGTATTATAGTAGTTATATTCTTGTATATAGAGGCAGTATTATAGTAGTTATATTCTTGTATATAGGGGGCAGTATTATAGTAGTTATATTCTTGTATATAGGAGCAGTATTATAGTAGTTATATTCTTGTATATAGGGGCAGTATTATAGCAGTTATATTCTTGTACATAGGGGGCAGTATTATAGTAGTTATATTCTTGTACATAGGGGGCAGTATTATAGTAGTTATATTCTTGTACATAGGGGCAGTATTATAGTAGTTATATTCTTGTATATAGGGGCAGTATTATAGTAGTTATATTCTTGTATATAGGGGCAGTATTATAGTAGTTATATTCTTGTATATAGGAGCAGTATTATAGTAGTTATATTCTTGTATATAGGAGCAGTATTATAGTAGTTATATTCTTGTATATAGGAGCAGTATTATAGTAGTTATATTCTTGTATATAGGGGCAGTATTATAGTAGTTATATTCCTGTATAGGGGCAGTATTATAGTAGTTATATTCTTGTACATAGGGGCAGTATTATAGTAGTTATATTCTTGTACATAGGGGGCAGTATTATAGTAGTTATATTCTTGTATATAGGGGCAGTATTATAGTAGTTATATTCTTGTATATAGGGGCAGTATTATAGTAGTTATATTCTTGTATATAGGGGCAGTATTATAGCAGTTATATTCTTGTACATAGGAGCAGTATTATAGTAGTTATATTCTTGTATATAGGGGCAGTATTATAGTAGTTATATTCTTGTACATAGGGGCAGTATTATAGCAGTTATATTCTTGTATATAGGGGGCAGTATTATAGTAGTTATATTCTTGTATATAGGAGCATTATTATAGCAGTTATATTCTTGTATATAGGGGCAGTATTATAGTAGTTATATTCTTGTATATAGGGGCAGTATTATAGCAGTTATATTCTTGTATATAGGGGCAGTATTATAGTAGTTATATTCTTGTATATAGGGGCAGTATTATAGTAGTTATATTCTTGTATATAGGGGACAGTATTATAGTAGTTATATTCTTGTATATAGGGGACAGTATTATAGTAGTTATATTCTTGTATATAGGAGCAGTATTATAGTAGTTATATTCTTGTACATAGGGGGCAGTATTATAGTAGTTATATTCTTGTATATAGGGGACAGTATTATAGTAGTTATATTCTTGTATATAGGGGCAGTATTATAGTTGTTATATTCTTGTATATAGGGGCAGTATTATAGTAGTTATATTCTTGTACATAGGAGCAGTATTATAGTAGTTATATTCTTGTACATAGGGGGCAGTATTATAGAAGTTATATTCTTGTATATAGGGGACAGTATTATAGTAGTTATATTCTTGTATAAAGGGGCAGTATTATAGTAGTTATATTCTTCAATATAGGAGCAGTATTATAGCAGTTATATTCTTGTATATAGGGGGCAGTATTATAGTAGTTATATTCTTGTACATAGGGGCAGTATTATAGTAGTTATATTCTTGTATATAGGGGCAGTATTATAGTAGTTATATTCTTGTATATAGGGGCAGTATTATAGTAGTTATATTCTTGTATATAGGGGGCAGTATTATAGTAGTTATATTCTTGTATATAGGGGCAGTATTATAGTAGTTATATTCTTGTATAAAGGGGCAGTATTATAGTAGTTATATTCTTGTATATAGGAGCAGTATTATAGTAGTTATATTCTTGTATATAGGGGGCAGTATTATAGTAGTTATATTCTTGTACATAGGGGCAGTATTATAGTTATATTCTTGTATATAGGAGCAGTATTATAGTAGTTATATTCTTGTATATAGGAGCAGTATTACAGTAGTTATATTCTTGTACATAGGGAGCAGTATTATAGTAGTTATATTCTTGTATATAGGAGCAGTATTATAGTAGTTATATTCTTGTACATAGGGAGCAGTATTATAGTAGTTATATTCTTGTATATAGGAGCAGTATTATAGTAGTTATATTCTTGTACATAGGGAGCAGTATTATAGTAGTTATATTCTTGTATATAGGAGCAGTATTACAGTAGTTATATTCTTGTACATAGGGGTCAGTATTATAGTAGTTATATTCTTGTATATAGGGGCAGTATTATAGTAGTTATATTCTTGTATATAGGGGACAGTATTATAGTAGTTATATTCTTGTATATAGGAGCAGTATTATAGTAGTTATATTCTTGTACATAGGGGGCAGTATTATAGTAGTTATATTCTTGTATATAGGGGGCAGTATTATAGTAGTTATATTCTTGTATATAGGGGCAGTATTATAGTAGTTATATTCTTGTATATAGGGGACAGTATTATAGTAGTTATATTCTTGTATATAGGGGCAGTATTATAGTAGTTACATTCTTGTATATAGGGGACAGTATTATAGTAGTTATATTCTTGTATATAGGAGCAGTATTATAGTAGTTATATTCTTGTACATAGGGGGCAGTATTATAGTAGTTATATTCTTGTATATAGGGGGCAGTATTATAGTAGTTATATTCTTGTATATAGGGGCAGTATTATAGTAGTTATATTCTTGTATATAGGAGCAGTATTATAGTAGTTATATTCTTGTATATAGGGGGCAGTATTATAGCAGTTATATTCTTGTATATAGGGGGCAGTATTATAGTAGTTATATTCTTGTATATAGGAGCATTATTATAGCAGTTATATTCTTGTATATAGGGGCAGTATTATAGTAGTTATATTCTTGTATATAGGGGCAGTATTATAGCAGTTATATTCTTGTATATAGGGGCAGTATTATAGTAGTTATATTCTTGTATATAGGGGCAGTATTATAGTAGTTATATTCTTGTATATAGGGGACAGTATTATAGTAGTTATATTCTTGTATATAGGGGACAGTATTATAGTAGTTATATTCTTGTATATAGGAGCAGTATTATAGTAGTTATATTCTTGTACATAGGGGGCAGTATTATAGTAGTTATATTCTTGTATATAGGGGACAGTATTATAGTAGTTATATTCTTGTATATAGGGGCAGTATTATAGTTGTTATATTCTTGTATATAGGGGCAGTATTATAGTAGTTATATTCTTGTACATAGGAGCAGTATTATAGTAGTTATATTCTTGTACATAGGGGGCAGTATTATAGAAGTTATATTCTTGTATATAGGGGACAGTATTATAGTAGTTATATTCTTGTATAAAGGGGCAGTATTATAGTAGTTATATTCTTCAATATAGGAGCAGTATTATAGCAGTTATATTCTTGTATATAGGGGGCAGTATTATAGTAGTTATATTCTTGTACATAGGGGCAGTATTATAGTAGTTATATTCTTGTATATAGGGGCAGTATTATAGTAGTTATATTCTTGTATATAGGGGCAGTATTATAGTAGTTATATTCTTGTATATAGGGGCAGTATTATAGTAGTTATATTCTTGTATATAGGGGCAGTATTATAGTAGTTATATTCTTGTATAAAGGGGCAGTATTATAGTAGTTATATTCTTGTATATAGGAGCAGTATTATAGTAGTTATATTCTTGTATATAGGGGGCAGTATTATAGTAGTTATATTCTTGTACATAGGGGCAGTATTATAGTAGTTATATTCTTGTATATAGGAGCAGTATTATAGTAGTTATATTCTTGTATATAGGGGGCAGTATTATAGTAGTTATATTCTTGTATATAGGGGCAGTATTATAGTTATATTCTTGTATATAGGAGCAGTATTATAGTAGTTATATTCTTGTATATAGGGGCAGTATTATAGTTATATTCTTGTATATAGGAGCAGTATTATAGTAGTTATATTCTTGTATATAGGAGCAGTATTACAGTAGTTATATTCTTGTACAATAGGGAGCAGTATTATAGTAGTTATATTCTTGTATATAGGGAGCAGTATTATAGTAGTTATATTCTTGTACATAGGGAGCAGTATTATAGTAGTTATATTCTTGTATATAGGAGCAGTATTATAGTAGTTATATTCTTGTACATAGGGAGCAGTATTATAGTAGTTATATTCTTGTATATAGGAGCAGTATTACAGTAGTTATATTCTTGTACATAGGGGGTCAGTATTATAGTAGTTATATTCTTGTATATAGGGGCAGTATTATAGTAGTTATATTCTTGTACATAGGGGCAGTATTATAGTAGTTATATTCTTGTATATAGGAGCAGTATTATAGTAGTTATATTCTTGTATATAGGGGGCAGTATTATAGTAGTTATATTCTTGTATATAGGAGCAGTATTATAGTAATTATATTCTTGTATATAAGGGGCAGTATTTGAGTGAGGTGTATTTGAGTATGTGAGTGAGGTGATCTCTCGGGATCCGGCCATCTCCTGTACATGTGAGGGAGGTGATCTCTCGGGATCCGGCCTCCTCCTCCTGTACATGTGAGTGAGGTGATCTCTAGGGATCTCCTGTACATGTGAGTGAGGTGATCTCTTGGGATCCGGCCTTTTGTACACGTGAGTGAGGTGATCTCTCGGGATCCGGCCTCCTCCTGTACATGTGAGTGAGGTGATCTCTAGGGATCTCCTGTACATGTGAGTGAGGTGATCTCTCGGGATCCGGCCATCTCCTGTACATGTGAGGGAGGTGATCTCTTGGGATCCGGCCTCCTGTACATGTGAGTGAGGTGATCTCTCGGGATCCGGCCTCCTGCTCCTGTACATGTGAGTGAGGTGATCTCTCGGGATCCGGCCTCCTCCTGTACATGTGAGTGAGGTGATCTCTCGGGATCCGGCCTCCTCCTGTACATGTGAGTGAGGTGATCTCTCGGGATCCGGCCTCCTCCTGTACATGTGAGTGAGGTGATCTCTCGGGATCCGGCCTCCTCCTGTACATGTGAGGGAGGTGATCTCTTGGGATCCGGCCTCCTGTACATGTGAGTGAGGTGATCTCTCGGGATCCGGCCTCCTGCTCCTGTACATGTGAGTGAGGTGATCTCTCGGGATCCGGCCTCCTCCTGTACATGTGAGTGAGGTGATCTCTCGGGATCCGGCCTCCTGTACATGTGAGTGAGGTGATCTCTCGGGATCCGGCCTCCTGCTCTCGGTGCTGCAGTCCCGGGCGCCTCTGATGTCTCGATGTACTGTAAATCCTCTGCTGTTCCAGTAAATGGAGAATCCTCTAAGTACATTTGATGAAATAGTCTAATTAGTGCAATAATTCCGTAGATTATGGATCAGATGGTGACGAGGAGATAATGACTGCCAGAGCCGCGTAATCAGCCGCAATAGCCTGCGTAATGGCCTCATAGGACCCAGAACAAGGGGTGTGGCCTCATGTCATATCACTGATGTCATCGCCAGGGGGTGTGGCCTCATGTCATATCAGTGATAGGATCACCAGGGGTGGGGCTGTATATAAGGGGTGTGGCCTCTGTCAATCTTTTTGCAGAGTGCATGCAGTGTTCAGTACTAAATGCTGCGGTAGATAACTATGTGATGTGTATACAGCATTCTGTCTCCTATGTGATGTGTGTTCAGCAGTATGGATCTCCTATGTGATGTATATACAGCAGTATGGCTCTGTGATGTATATACAGCAGTCTGTCTCTCCTATGTCAGGTATATACAGCTTTATGCTCTAATATATGATGTGTACACAGTTGTCTGTGTCTCTCTCCTATGTGATGTGTATGCAGCATTCTGTCTCTCCTATGTCATGTATGTACAGCAGTATGGCTCTCCTATGTGATGTGTATACAGCAGTATGTCTCTCCTATGCCATGTATATACAGCAGTATGGCTCTCCTATGTGATGTGTATACAGCATTCTGTCTCTCCTATGTCATGTATGTACAGCAGTATGGCTCTGCTATGTGATGTGTATACAGCATTCTGTCTCTCCTATGTCATGTATGTACAGCAGTATGGCTCTCCTATGTGATGTGTATACAGTAGTATGTCTCTCCTATGCCATGTATATACAGCAGTATGGCTCTCCTATGTGATGTGTATACAGCATTCTGTCTCTCCTATGTCATGTATGTACAGCAGTATGGCTCTGCTATGTGATGTGTATACAGCATTCTGTCTCTCCTATGTCATGTATGTACAGCAGTATGGCTCTCCTATGTGATGTGTATACAGCAGTATGTCTCTCCTATGCCATGTATATACAGCAGTATGGCTCTGCTATGTGATGTGTGTACAGCATTCTGTCTCTGTGATGTATATACAGCAGTCTGTCTCTCCTATGCCATGTATATACAGCAGTATGGCTCTGCTATGTGATGTGTATACAGCATTCTGTCTCTGTGATGTATATACCGCAGTCTCTCTCCTATGCCATGTATATACAGCAGTATGGCTCTCCTATGTGATGTGTATACAGCATTCTGTCTCTGTGATGTATATACAGCAGTCTCTCTCTCCTATGTCATGTATATACAGCAGTATGGCTCTCCTATGTGATGTGTATACAGCATTCTGTCTCTGTGATGTATATACAGCAGTCTCTCTCTCCTATGCCATGTATATACAGCAGTATGGCTCTGCTATGTGATGTGTATACAGCAGTCTGTCTCTCCTATGTCATGTATGTACAGCAGTATGGCTCTGCTATGTGATGTGTACACAGCATTCTGTCTCTGTGATGTATATACAGCAGTCTCTATCCTATGCCATGTATATACAGCAGTATGGCTCTGCTATGTGATGTGTATACAGCATTCTGTCTCTGTGATGTATATACAGCCGTCTCTCTCCTATGCCATGTATATACAGCAGTATG